>NC_133384.1:27664479-27814276 GCF_049309525.1 Garra rufa | reverse complement strand
CGCAAAATAGAAATATCTAAACATAAAATATCTAAAAACAAAAAATTGTTATTCATCTATTGCACAAAAGCAGCAAGAACAACATAAATATGATCAGTAAGCGCAAGAATAGGCAGTTTCGGTTTAAAACTTGTTTGAAGTGTGAGCAATGTAGCCATCTGCTGATTTCTGGAGCGCATCGCCAATCAGTGGTGTTTAAGTTAAAATCCACTCACTGCTCAAAAGTATTGAACAGTGCTGAATATTGGGTGCTTACAAATTACAACACTCAAAGTGTAGACATGTATGAAAGATTAATTGTGCATAATATCCATTGTGTTATAAGAGCTTTATGAGATCGCGTATATACTGAGATGTCAGCTTTAAAGGAGCCTTGTTTGTTTGCATTCTGCCGTGGATGCACGCATAGCTCATGTTTGCTTTTTTGTTAAGAATAACAGTGGTTTGTGAATGTTGATGCTTAGTCTAAATAACACATATTTTATCCAGAGCGTTTATGCTGGGGTCTAGTGGAACTTACAAGATGTTACAGAACTGTTTCATGTAAATTCAATCGATGTACAGAAAAAAATCAATATAGATTAATTTTATGCGGGCTTTTGCGGGCGGGAGCAGGACAAATCATGAATGTCGCGGGCGGGAGCGGGACGAGATAACGTATATTTCTGCGGGAGCGGGCGGGCGCGGGACACAATCTTGCGGGAGCGGGACTGAAAAATCCGTCCCGCGCTGGTCTCTATTCTGAATTGATATACATAAATGTAATGTGTTGTTTTGACTCATTTGGTCAGTTGGTTACCAAGTGTCCACTTGGGGTCTCCAAAAGGCTTTTTTGAAAGGACGCCTAGACTTTTTTTAAATAAAAGCTTACAGAAACTACATTTTTGGGAGTATCATCCTCAAATTTGAATCAAAGCATGAACAGACATTCAGCTTTATCCTATTGGTGTTTTCAAAGCCCTATCATCCAATCCTCATCCTTTTTTCCCTAATTATATTTTATTCAAAGATATCGCGAGTCACTTTTATGTATGTTTTACCTTGTTTTACTCTGTTGCTATACTAATTTTGAGTTATTTTAACTCCAGAGTAACAAAGATTAAGGTGTCTACTTTCAATCAATACCAGATTTATGAATATAGACCTTAGGGTTCAAGAGCTACAGACATTTTTATTTGGGTAAGTCGTTTTTCGGAAAATGCTCAAAAATAGGGGCGCAGGTTTAGAAGTGGTTAAGAGTGTTTTTGGTGTTGTTGACTTAGATAACATAATGATCTAAGTTGCATTCTGTAATGTCTAAATTCCTCATCATTTCACAACTAAAGCAGATGAAGAACTTTCTCTGTGAAACAGACCAGGGGGCTGTAAGTATATGTAGCCTACTACACAACAGATTGTTATTCAGCACATATTGTATATGACATCTATTTCTGTGAGTGAGTGAGAAGTCCTGCAATGTTTTTCCGCCAGTTTTCTTTGTATTCCTATTTGTGCATCGATTGTGCAAATAGGTGAAGATGATTTCTGTCTGTGACAAACACATAGTAACAGACTCTGTAAGTCAGTTGCACAACTTAAAAGTCACCCACCTACACACCTCCATCATGGTTAACACATCATGTCTGTCACTGGTCCCCAACAGCAGCTGCTGCTGCAAAACGCAACAAATATCAAACAAAGTTGTAAAATCACTTACTTACAAATGATTAATAATTTTCAGACAGGAGAACAGAAGTTTTAACATTTAATATGCTTAAATAGATATCAAGAATACAGAAAAGATTGGACAGCTGGGGAAACAGTGATTACTTTAACAGAAATTATTTTAGGCTATTATGTTTGACATATTGCTGTTGTGACTTTACAAGTTCTTGAGTTCTTACTGCAGGAGAGCACAAATACTGAGCTGCAGTAACGCAACATTACCAACAGGAAAGATAAAAGTTCTGCTGAAAAATGTGTTGTCACAAAACAAAGGAATGAAAAAGCATTTAAAGGTGACATTGGATGCAATATTTACTTTTACATGTTTTTTGCACTTAAATGTGTCTTAGCAGTGTGTGGACACAACCACCCTACAACGATAAAAATCCATTACCTTTCTGAGAAGCATGACATTCTCTGAGAAGCATGACACTGCCCACAACCACTAACGGACTGTCACCTATTAACATATTCCCGCCCTCCACGCTCAAGCAGCTGTGGTAATATAAAATGTAAAAGTGATGTAAAAGTGAACATAAGAGTGGATTAGTTTTGTTTTTGATGGTAATGCGCAATCAAATACACAAAAAAAAAAAAAAGAAAAAGAGAGGGGTGGAGTGAGCAGTAGCTCATTGTCATTTAAAGCGACATGCACCGAAATTATTTACTGTGGACAGAGCTGTTTTTGACATGGAACAAAGAGTGTTGATTTTGCTAATAATGTAGAAATAAAATAGAAATAAAAGTATACACTTAATTTTTTACCAATATTAGCACATCATCAGACCTTATAAAATAGCACGGGAAAAGCCAGGAGTAAAACAGCTCCATTTTTAATTACGCATCGTAAATAAACAGCGTTACTAACGCCAATAATTTTTTCAGTAACAATACGCCATTACTGTTACTGACAATAAAATGTGGCGTTACTATAATTGAGCTATAATTTCATCCAAGTAGGCCCTTTCTCAGTCATAGGACCAACAATACTGCGGATCGCATTGTTGCATTCTTCTACTGAGGTAAATTCTGGGGTCCCACTGTATATTAGGTGGCCTTAACTACTATACTTACATCAAAAAATAAGTACAATGTAGCCTACTTATTGTGTTCATAACATATAGCAAAGCACTTTTGCTGCTATTGAGGTTGGATATGGGTAAGGTTAGGGACAGGTTTGGTGGTATGGATAGGTTTAAGGGTGGGTTAAGGTGTAAAGGATGGGTCAACAGGGTCATTATAAATGTTACAGAAATTAATTACAGATGTACAGTCGTGGCCAAAAGTTTTGAGAATGACACAAATATTAGTTTTCACAAAGTTTGCTGCTAAATTGCTTTTAGATCTTTGTTTCAGTTGTTTCTGTGATGTACTGAAATATAATTACAAGCACTTCATACGTTTCAAAGGCTTTTATCGACAATTACATGACATTTATGCAAAGAGTCAGTATTTGCAGTGTTGGCCCTTCTTTTTCAGGACCTCTGCAATTCGACTGGGGATGCCCTCAATCAACTTCTGGGCCAAATCCTGACTGATAGCAACCCATTCTTTCATAATCACTTCTTGGAGTTTGTCAGAATTAGTGGGTTTTTGTTTGTCCACCCGCCTCTTGAGGATTGACCACAAGTTCTCAATGGGATTAAGATCTGGGGAGTTTCCAGGCCATGGACCCAAAATTTCAACATTTTGGTCCCAGAGCCACTTAGTTATCACTTTTGCCTTATGGCACGGTGCTCCATCGTGCTGGAAAATGCATTGTTCTTCACCAAACTCTTGTTGGATTGTTGGAAGAAGTTGCTGTTGGAGGGTGTTTTGGTACCATTCTTTATTCATGGCTGTGTTTTTGGGCAAAATTGTGAGTGAGCCCACTCCCTTGGATGAGAAACAACCCCACACATGAATGGTCTCAGGATGCTTTACTGTTGGCATGACACAGGACGGATGGTAGCGTTTGCCCCAGTCCTCAGTAGTCCATTCGCCATACTTTTTGAAGAAGATCAATCTGTCCCTGATATTTTTTTTTTTTTTTTTTTTTTGTTTGAAGAGAAGTGGTTTCTTTGCTGCCCTTCTTGACACCAGGCCATCTTCCAAAAGTCTTGGCCTCACTGTGCGTGCAGATGTGCTCACACCTGCCTGCTGCCATTCCTGAGCAAGCTCTGCACTGGTGGCACTCCGATCCCGCAGCTGAATCCTCTTTAGGAGACCATCCTGGCGCTTGCTGGACATTTCCTTGGACGCCCTGAAGCCTTCTTAAAGTGCCCCTATTATGCCATTTTAAAGGTAGTTAATATTGTTGTATTAGTCTCTTAAAACAGGTTTACATGTAAGCAAGTTCAAAAAACACTTTAGTTTTCTCCAAAATTAGATTTAATTTTACCCCGTATCTAAATGATTCGTAAACGACTCGTATGAAGCAGTTCGAAGAATCAGTCTCTCTAAACCCATCCTTTCAGTGAGCCCTCACTGCTGTGATTGGTCATATGGTGCAGTCCTTTTGGATTGGTCTACTGCTACAGCGCAAAAAACAAAACGGCCATTGGCATAACTGAATGACAGCTGCGGAGACCTGTTAATGCATAGAAAAGATAGCCTCGATTTTACCCTATCAATTCGAGCCGGAGTCTGACGATGAAACGGTTGAAGTGCTCATAAACAAGAAACTGTTTTGCAAGCACGACTGGAGCAGGACGTTTCTCAGTGGTAAGTGTCATATGTTAACTGTGGAAAGTGCTTGCAATTTGCCTTTGTAAGCGAACCGGGCACACCTCTACGTTGTGAACTTCAACATTGTATAATGCATAACACTGCGTTTGTTACGTGTACGTAAATCAGGTAATGTGGCCTTCTGGGCCGGGAAATCAGGAACATCGGCCATCTCGGCCGGGAAATCAGAAAATGGGGCCACCTCGGACGGGAAATCAAGAACATTGGCCATCTCGGCCGAAAAAACAGGAACAGAGTCCATTTTGTGTGCAGTCTTAGGCTTTGCCGCCCTCTTGCGTGCGGATCTGTGCGTAGCAGCCTCTTTGGCTTTAGGTGGTGGCGTGGCGGCGGCCATTTTTGGTGTAGACGCGATCGTGGTGGCGGCCATCTTGCGTGCAGACACCGGTGTGGCGGCAGCCAGCGAAACAGTGCTGAGGAAGGCCACGGAGCTTTGTAGAGTGACAGGACGTTCGGGGCGTGGCAGGTGGTCTGAGCCGTTGTCGAGGCATGCGGCGAACACCGGCTTTGGCTGAGCTGGCGCGACGCAACGTGCAGCTGAGGAGACTGGACAAGGATCTATCTGTGTTAGCTCAAAATTAGAGCCGTTCAAACAAAGAATAACATTGACAAAATCCAGAAACGAAAGATCGTGAACAGACAGATCACTACGGATGATGTCCTTGTCCAGCCCCAACAGAAATACAACGCTGATTGATGCGTCGGGCCAGCTCAACTGATCATACAGCTCGATAAATTCAGCCACATACCTCTCCAACTCCCGACCGCCCTGCCGCAAACCCCACAGCCGTTCCTCAGCACTTACTTTTGGGTCGGTCATTCTGTTACGTGTACGTGCTGGTTCGATGAGACGGGAGACCAACATAAACAAAATGTCCTTTTAATCTTGAACTTGACAATCACAGGGAATATCCACACACGTTGAGAGTAAACTATCAATGACCGACAATAAACTGAACACAAAGACAGACTTATAAAGCAAACTAATCAAGACACACACAGGTGAGAACGATAATGACTAAACAAGGACTAAACCAAATGATTACAAACTGACGGGGGGAGACAGAGGGAGAAACCAAATCAGAATAGTGAAAACACAAGGCAGAAGACAAGAAACATAAGGCTACATATGACAGCGTTAAGCCATCGTTTATCATTATCATTACTTAAACTAATAAGGCAGACAAACAGTCAAGCTGCATCAATCACAATTTTTAGACTACATTGCACTCACAGCTGAACATCAGAACTACAAAAACGCAAGTTAGCCGGTTACCAAGACATGTGCGGGGTTGTTACACACCATAACATACACAAAGACGTATTTTGAATGATCGCTAGAAAATACAATCACCAATTTTTAATCATACTTACAGGTAGAAGTTCAGAGGAGCAAGCCGGTCCAAATAAACTGGGCACTGATCCATTTTTTAAAACCAAGCGTTTGGTGATTCTCACGTTGTAACGTTACTCCCCAAGATTGGAAAAGCAGTCATCAGTAAAATGACGCGAACACAACACGAGTGGAATTGGACTGCTGAGGTGTTGAAAAAATTAATGTTAACCACTCATTCTTGGTAGTTTTCATCTTTCGGAAGGGCATATAAAACAAATTCACTCTCTTGACATGATGTAATCCACGTGCAAATGGTATGGTAGGCCTACAGTTTGTGGGCGGGCAAAGACATAAAAATGTGGGCGGACATTACGCAAATGTGTAGTTCGTGATGTGTGGCCGTTACAGAAAAACTTTCGAAATGCTGACGACTCGTTTAGGCGAATGTGAGCCGACTCTTTTTTTTGATAGATAAAAACTTCATTTATAGTGCACTGTCGGCGTCACAACTTTGCAGATAGTTTATGAATTTGAAAAGGTATAATAGGGGCACTTTAACAAGAATTGAACCTCTTTCCTTGAAGTTCTTGATGATCCTATAAATTGTTGATTTAGGTGCAATATCCTTGCCTGTGAAGCCATTTTTATGCAATGCAATGATGGCTGCACACATTTCTTTGCAGGTCACCATGGTTAACAATGGAAGAACATTGATTTCAAGCATCACCCTCCTTTTAACCCTCTGAGCGGTACAGTCCCACATTTCTGTGTCCCTGGGAATACGGTCCCACATATGGGATTTAGAACGTTCGGTGACGTCACGCTACTGTAAAATTCAAACTGCGCTTTGGCGCGATGGTTGGCACTGAGCCAGAGACGGACGAGCTTTGCGCTTGTCATTTAATCTATGCACAACTATGCAGTGTTTTTAACCACATAATGCTTAATTTAGGTTTCAGACATTTAAATACACATAAGTACTAGTAAAAGGAGACATTTAGAGTTTGTAAAATACACACATTTGTCTATTTGTCTAAAGACTTAATCAGCATCTTTTCCAATTTCCAATATTTATGTAATTCTCAAAACTTTTGGCCACGACTGTAATTACATGAAGGTGTTTTTTTTTTTAAATATAAGCACAATGTAAAAACATGTATATTCACAATAAATGCATTTTATCAAATGATTCATTTAAATGTAAGTACACAGCAGTTAAGGCCACCTAATATAAAAATGGCCATTATTTGTTTATGGAAGATATGTGGGTGTTTACCTACATGTCCGTGCGTCTCATGTGGATGACGGGATCAACTGGAGCTTGTGTTGGTATCATGGGAATTACTTTATTAGAAAAACATTTGTTGTTGTGACTTCATTTAAGCTTAGATATTTCAAGCTTTACATATATTTCTCATGTCTGTGCGGAAGGAATTCGCTGAGATTCAGGTTGTTTTATTTACGTGTCCGTGAAGAGAGGTGACGGTGACGGAGACTGAGATGGCAAAGAGCGCACCCTGATTATTTTCTTTATTTTACAAAAGCACATTGTTTTGTTTTTAGTATGACTATACACAAATCAAATTAGAAAAGTATTTGTATGATGAAAAATAAGGAGTATTCAGTTCTTTTTCTTTTAAACAGACTCAGGTTAAGGAGACCACAATAACGTGATATTTAGCATGTACATCACACAGCAACATTAAAATATTGTAGATTAGTGCACAATGTTTTATTCATTTAACATATTTAATACATTTTTTACAGAATACGAAAGTAGCAACTTTGAGAATAAAAAAAAAATCAAATCACAGTTAGCTTTTTTTTAGACTGGGGTGGAAACACGCTTCTCACTCTGGCTGTGGGCTTGTTTCTACAAATAGCATAGCTATTTAAACATTTCTCAGTGAAGAGGTAGTCACATCGCTATTCTTGTAATTCTAGTGATGTTTCAGTTCCGAAGCTATTTAACTGTTAAAGGGTGACAGCATGCAAAAGTGTCTAAATGCCAAGTCTAAGTGCCAAATGTCCTCATGAATATAATGCGAACCACAAGCAATGATACAAACACCATGATCACAAACTAATTAAAACTCATCATGTGATTAAAAACTTTGGTAACGCTTTAGATTACGGCCCGCAAAGAACTATGTAAGTAAACTGAATTTACGGTGTAAGTTTCTGTAATTATAGTGTACCTATATGTAACGAACATGTAGGTATAGTGGAAGAATATGTTAATTTTGGGTAATTAGGGGGTAACAAACCAGATATGCAAGCTGCAAAGAACTACATAACTATACTGAAATTACGGTGTACGTTTCTGTAATTATAATGTACCTATAAAGAACGTACATGTAGGTATAAGGGAAGAATGTGATACATTTGGGAAAAAATAAGGGGGTAACAACCCAGATATGCAACCTGCAAAGAACTACATAAGTATACTGAACTTACTGTGTACGTTTCTGTAATTATAGCGTACCTATTAAAGCATGTACGTGTAGGGAGAACATATGTTACATTTTGATAATTGGAATAACAACCAGATACGCGACCTGCAAAAAACTGTAAGCAAACCTAAGTTACGGTGTTAACAGGTATCTTTATTACTGTGCCAGGCATAAATCGTACGTTTGGTGTATCTACACGTAAGCTTTTTTAAATAACTGGTAAAATACACTCTTGTTCCATGTAATTACAGGGTAAGTGCGCCATCTGCGGGCTGTAAATTAAAGTGGCGATTGTTCCGCTCTTGTTCAAAGAAGTTACAGAGTAAGTAGACATCTGCGGGCTGTAAATTAAAGTGGCGATTGTTACCCCCTTGTTCAAAGAAGTTACAGAGTAGGTACAATACATATACGCACAATCTGAAAATATATCTCAAATATATCTAAACGTATTTTTTAAAGTTGCTAATCTCACTCCTACCACTAAACCTAACGTTAACTATGACTGTACAGTAATAAAAATATAAAAGACAGGAAAGTGCAATCATAATAATTTATTTATTGCAAAAATCAACAGCTGTACAAAAATGTAATCCAAATAACGATGCGTCTGCAGCCACAGTCCTCTCTGGCGGAATACAGTAGGTTTGAGGTGCAGTAGGATGAGAGCAGTCGTAGCATGTCGTAATCTGTGACGAATGCAGGCGAGAGCCAATGAACGTCCGATTTTCCTGTCGCAAAATTCACTACAGCACGGGTTTATGGCTGATGCTGCTGGACTCGCTGTTCGGGATGCAGATGAAGATCGCCGGATAAAGGCTTGAAATTGGGTCTGGTCCTCGCTAATCGTATAGATTCTGAAGATCTGGGTTACAGCACACGAATAAAATTGTTTCATTTTGTAATTAAGATGCGTGTTCCGTGTATTTTATGGTTCTGTTGTTAGTCACAGCATGTCAGAGAAAACACCTTATGTGTCCCACCACGGCAAACAAAGTTAATATTACATGAATGATTAAACGATTGCAGAAATTTTATGTATTTTAAGGGTTTAAATTGTAGTCTTGATAACATTATGTAGACATATAGTCTAGTGTCTGTAAAAACGTCAATAAATGTATGTTTTGTAGAACCACATTTTATGTAAAATACATACGAATTATTATGAGGTCACATTTCTATGTATTGTGTACCTACCCTGTAACTTCTTTGAACAAGAGTGGAACAATCGCCACTTTAATTTACAGCCCGCAGATGGCGCACTTACCCTGTAATTACATGCAACAAGAGTGTATTTTACCAGTAATTTAAAAAAGCTTACGTGTAAATACACCAAACGTATGATTTATGCCTGGCACAGTAATAGAGATACCTGTTAACACCGTAACTTAGGCTTGCTTACAGTTTTTTGCAGGTCGAATATCTGGTTGTTATTCCAATTATCAAAATGTAACATATGTTCTCCCTACACGTCCGTGCTTTAATACTGTAGGTACACTATAATTACAGAAACGTACACCATAATTTCAGTATACTTATGTAGTTCTTTGCAGGTTGCATATCTAGTTTGTTACCCCCTAATTACACAAATTTAACATATTCTTCCCTTATACCTACATGTTCGTTATATATAGGTACATTATAATTACAGAAACTTACACCGTAATTTCAGTTTACTTACGTAGTTCTTTGCGGGCCGTAATCTAAAGCGTTACCAAAACTTTATTAGTTTTAGGGGTGGGGGTCAGGACATTTTTAGGCTAGTTTGTTTGGTGTGTTTCACACGTCAGCTCACATCAGTGCAGTTGTGCAGAATGCATGTGTTAGTTTGCAGTCGGCTGTGGTCCGAGTGGTGTGTTCAAGTGCAATTTTATGGTCAAGATGCTGCTGATGTGAGGCGACAACACTTGTGCTTGGTATCAATGACCTGACTGTAACGGTGAGAGAATGAGGAGGAAACAAATGCAGTGTTCAAACAGAATTTATTGAATAAATGGAAAGACGTGATGATGATGATGGCTGTGATGGTGGTGATGATCTCCCGGCTGAGTGACAAGAGGGCTTAGACAGCTGGTGAATGAAGCGTGGTGATCTACGTGGTGCAAACGTGTAGCGTGTGTCCAATGATCCGACAAGACTCCAACAAGAAACAATCCAACACGAACACGAACTCCACAAGATGACAAAACCCACGAACATCCAACACGTAGAACTGTCAGACAGGGAAGAAGAGATTGAGGTGAGTATTTGTAGCCAGAGATGATGAGGGACACCTGGTGTGGGACTGATTGACAGCTGCGCTGAATGAGCGTGACGCACAACGTAATCACACACACACACACATACACAGATGACGCGACCTGAGAGCACGGCAGATGTGAGAACCGTGACAGTACCCCCTCTCCTAGGAACGTCCCCTGATGTTCCCAGCCTCCTGTACCTGTTGATTAAATTCATCAATTAGAGAGTGATCCAATATGTCCCTAGCAGGTACCCAACTTCTCTCCTCCGGACCGTAACCTTCCCAGTCCACCAAGTACTGAAATCCGCGTCCCCTCCGCCTCGAGTCCAGAATACGATTAACCGAATAGGTGGGTTCCCCGTCTACGAGTCGCGGCGGTGGAGGAACCGGAACTGGCGGATTAATGCGTGCAAAAAACACAGGCTTGATCTTGGAAACATGAAACACAGGATGAATCCTCCTGTACACTGGAGGGAGTTTGAGGCGGACTGCCAACGGACTAATGATCTTGGTGACAGGAAACGGGCCAATAAATTTGGGAGCAAGCTTATTCGATACGGATCGGAGAGGAATGTCTTTAGTAGAAAGCCACACTTTAGAACCGACGACGTATACGGGAGGCCTGGACCGGTGGCGATCGGCTTTGGCCTTGGTGCGCGCTCCCACCTGGACTAGAGTCTCACGGGCTCTAGACCAGGTGCGATGACACCTCTGGACGAAGGCGTGAGCGGAGGGAACCGCGACTTCGGATTCCAGACTGGGAAAAATAGGTGGCTGGTACCCTATACTACATTCAAATGGGGATAGGCCTGTAGCTGATACTGGTAAGGAATTGTGGGCGTACTCCACCATAGAAAGCTGCTGGCTCCAGGAGGAAGGATTTCTAGCGACCATACATCGTAATGTTCTCTCCAAATCTTGGTTGGCTCTCTCAGTTTGCCCATTGCTTTGAGGATGGAACCCCGAAGAGAGACTAACAGTGGCCCCCAGAAGTTTACAAAACTCTCGCCAAAATTTGGACACAAACTGGGGTCCTCTGTCAGAGACCACGTCTATCGGGAGGCCATGTAACCGAAAGACGTGATCAATGACTGCAACCGCTGTCTCCTTGGCTGAAGGTAATTTGGGCAAGGGGATGAAATGAACCGCCTTCGAGAATCGGTCCACCACGGTCAAAACTACCGTGTTACCCTGGGAGGGTGGGAGGGCGGTAACAAAATCTAGAGCGATGTGGGACCAGGGTCTCGAAGGGATTGGCAGCGGTTGTAGGAGCCCATCTGGGGGTCTGTTAGAAGTCTTACCAATGGCACAAACTGAACAAGCCAAAACAAAACTGCGAACATCACGAGCCATGAGTGGCCACCAAAATCTTTGTTTTACCAAATGTAAGGTGCGACTTACCCCTGGATGACATGCCACATTGGAACAATGACCCCATTGGATAACTTCGGACCGAAGACTTTCTGGCACAAACAAACGGTTAGGTGGGCAACCGGCCGGAGGCGTTACCCCATGTAAGGCTATCTTAACCTTCGATTCGACCTCCCAACTGAGAGTAGAGACAATAAGTGTCTCGGAAAAAATATTCTCGGGAGTGGACGGGCGATCGGAACGGTCAAAAATTCGAGATAAAGAATCGGGTTTGATGTTTTTGGAACCCGGGCGGTACGAAAGTGTAAAATCAAAACGTCCGAAAAAAAGTGCCCACCTAGCCTGCCTAGAGTTTAGTCTTTTGGCAGTTCTGATGTATTCTAGGTTCTTATGATCGGTCCAAACCATGAAGGGTACCCCTGACCCCTCCAACCAATGACGCCACTCCTCCAATGCTAGCTTGACTGCCAACAGCTCTCTGTTACCAATATCGTAATTTGACTCTGCTGGCGACAAACGATGAGAGAAAAACGCGCAGGGATGCATCTTGTCGTCCGAGGGTGAGCGCTGTGAAAGCACCGCACCTACCCCCACCTCTGACGCGTCGACCTCCACCACGAACTGACGTGACGGATCAGGGGTAACAAAGATGGGAGCCGAAACAAAGCGGCGTTTGAGGTTAGCACCTGAACGCCGTTCTGGGGGAGGTCAAGGCAGTCAGAGGTGCGGCTAGTTGGCTGTAATTGCGAATAAAACGCCGGTAAAAATTGGCGAACCCCAGAAACCTCTGTAGGGCCTTACGGGAATCTGGGGTTGGCCAATCTACCACAGCTCTAACCTTCTCGGGATCCATGCGCATACCCTCGGCCGACACGATGTACCCTAGGAAAGGAACAGACTGTGCATGAAATTCGCATTTCTCCGCCTTGACAAAAAGCCCATTCTCTAACAGCCGCTGAAGCACTCGTCTGACGTGCTGAACGTGTTCCTGGAGAGAAGAAGAAAAAATCAATATGTCATCCAGGTAGACATATATGAACTGATCGACCATGTCTCTCAACACGTCATTGACGAGTGCCTGGAAGACCCCTGGGGAGTTGGACAAGCCGAAGGGCATGACCAAGTATTCAAAGTGCCCCCTGGGGGTGTTAAAGGCAGTCTTCCACTCATCTCCCCCCCTAATGCGGACCAAATGATATGCGTTTCTCAAATCCAATTTCGTGAAGACTGACGCTCCCTGTAACCTCTCGAAGGCTGAAGATATTAACGGCAAAGGGTAGGTATTCTTTACCGTAATATTATTCAGCCCCCGGTAATCAATACAAGGTCGCAGAGAACCGTCCTTCTTCCCCACAAAAAAGAACCCCGCCCCCGCTGGAGAAGAGGAGGGTCGTATGAACCCGGCTGCTAGAGAATCAGAAATGTATTTCTCCATAGCCTCTCTTTCAGGAACTGAAAGTGAATATAATTTGCCCTTAGGCGGAGACGTACCTGGCAGTAACTCTATTGCACAGTCATAGGGACGGTGAGGAGGAAGAGAAGCAGCCCGAGACTTACTGAACACTTCCTTCAGGTCGAGATACTCCCTGGGCACGTTACTCAGATCCGCCGCCTTCTCCTGCAACACAGAACCAGAAACAGATTGACAAGCAGACAAAAGACAAGACTCGTAACACTTAACGCTCCATTCAGTAACCAACTTCAGCTGCCAATCAATCCGGGGGTTGTGTCTGATGAGCCAGGGGTGTCCCAGGACGATGGGGGCGTGAGGGGAGTCCAGGAGGTAGAATGAGATGCTCTCACGGTGATTGCCAGACACCGTGAGAGTGATGGGATCCGTGATAGAGGTGATGGTGGGAAGGTTCTGGCCATTGAGGGCGTGTACGGCAATGGTGTCTGTAAGGAGCTGGAAAGGAACCTGATTATGACGTGCTGTAGAAATTAACTCAAATTTAATGTTGATTCGGATATAGAATCGAATCTAAACTTCAGGGAAATCAATTTAGAATTAATAGTTTATATTTCCTGACCGGTCGTCCACCGAATCGGTCAAATCAATACACTTTATCAATTCCGAAGTCTATTCACGCTCATTGGCCGGAGCGTAAATAAACTTAAATATTAATTTGGGAAACTAAAGCCAGGTAGCTTGATCTAGGCAAAATAGTACTTTGTGAACACAAAAGGCAAGACAATTCTCTCAATGAAAACAATGATTTATTGAAAACTACACTAGGATTACAAAACTAAACTACTCAAAACACGAACACATACACACACATTCACACGCACACTCATACAGTTTCAGAGATGGGATTTTATGAATTTTGAGAAAACCCAAGACTTGTTATATTACTGTTACTAGCTTCTCAAATCGCAACCTCAGAAAATCATCAAGCAGAGATCTAACTTAAACAAAACGCACCAGATTTCAACAAGAAATGGGAGACCTTGTTTACTTTCTCTTGGCCGGAATGGGGATTCCGTCCTGGCTGGAGGCTCGTCTCAGCGGATGCCCTGGTTGGCTGCGTGCTAGTCGGTCCTTCGGATGACGTCTTCGGGAATTCCTCAGGAGCTTAGAGTTGGGCAACGTGAGTTGCTCTCAGAGTTCGATTGGCGCTTGGGTTGCAAGGCGCGTAGGCTCTGAAGATTCAAACCGGGATGCGGAAGTCTTTTGCAGTTTCTTGTGAGTTCTGGAGGGCAAGAATGCCTTGTAGTTGGAACGAGCAGGCGATCTTCGGCAGAGAAAGTTTAGAGTCTTTCAGGATGTTTCAAGGCTCTTCTCGCTCAGTTCAATCAGGTCAAGTCGGCACTTCAAGCACAATTCAAGTCAATTCAAGCCGAATTTCTGGTTCGGGTCAGTAAGTTTTAAAGGGTCTTCCTAAGTACCACCCCGAGGGCTGCGAACCAATGGGGTGGCCACGGGGCGGGGTCCCGCACCCATGCCACTCCTCCTGGCATGTAATTTTATTTGGGATATAGATTTCTCTGCGATTTAGTTATTAACTTCTGTTAACTAGCGTAATGCATACAATACACACAAAATGAAATTCTCATTCACTCAGACAACCTGCAGTCGTTATGATCTTTCGAAAGAGACTAAATACAGAACTATAAGGTTACACATGGGATACACGCTAAATAACTTGATTAATTAAGGCACAAGGTATAGTAAAGTACATGAATACACGACACCCATTGACATACAGAAAGGAGGGTGTCTTATCCTTTTGCATAGTAAGTTCGAGTGATCGAAATAGCGTTCTTGGTATCTTTTTTTTCTGTATCATATTTGTCCGCACATCCTTTGCGCGGTGGGGTATTTCTGGGTTTTGAGTGGAAAAACCCCACGCTGCTTGAGCGGAGGTCAGTAAGAGTTCGGCGGGCCAGAACGGGCAATCTGGAATTGATCAATGTTCTTTGTTTATTCGTGACTCAGTTTATGATGGTCTCGGCCAAAGTGCGCGAGACAACTGGCTCTTTGTGGAATGTCGAGGGGGGGAAGACGATCTTTGGGGAATTGTCCTTTTCCGGGAGTTTCACCAGGATCAAAAGATTGTAGTCATGAATTAGCGATTAGCTAGTTTACGCCGAACACAAGTCACCGTTGTCTCCCTAATGGGATTAAGTTTATGGCCGCTCTGTTCCCTGCGGCGTAGCAAACGGACCATCGGGTAGACATCGTGACGCCAGTGTTTTCGCGCCGTTTCGGCAAATGGTTCAGACAAAAGAATCTTGATCTTCACATGGAGCATGGAGATTTGTTCATTACTTATGGTTTTTGCGTAACTAAAATCCTACATAGTCCCCCTCTTGGCTGGCGATGTTCCTGGTGCAAACATCGGCAGACACTGGAACAAGAAGGCAGGGAGAGAGAGAAAGAGGGAGAGAGAGAGAGACCAAGGCACTCATAAAACACAACAACATCTCCATCACTCGCTGAACTCTGGTGCAAGGCTGTAGCTATTTGTGGGTATAGTTAAGGGGTTTTCAAACGGTATAGGGATCATTGGCGGGGCCGTGTGACTGGGGTTTCCCTTGGGTCGGTTCTAATAGTCAGTGGATCGACGGGGCGGCATGGGTGTGATCTCAATTAGATTCGTCGCGTTCTCGAGCTCGGGTTCAGATTCTTGGGTGGTTTTCTCGCGGCGAAAAATACGTGGAACGCCGGAAGTACATTTATTGAGAGACTCTTGGACCGCGCTTACTCGTTTGTGGAGGAGGAAGGCGAGGGTTAGGGTTACTGCGTATCCGACGATGGTTGAGACGCACAGTGCCGTGTCGGCGGCGGACCAAGATCGAATGATTGGGGGACCGGCGGGTGGAAGGCGAGCGATGGCTTCCAAAGCCGTGTTAACGGGAGTTAAATCAATTAGTTGCAATCCTTCTACCTTGATCCTTTCCTCCAACTCAGGATCGAGGTCAAAGGAATGCTGTTTGAAGAAGGGCGAAATTTCGAGCTCAGCTTTATATTCCTCTTCGGGGAGGTGGTATAGTGCCAGGTCATCGATGTGGAGAATTGAGCCTTTAGGAACCTTGACCCAGAGGGTTTGGTTCGGCAACGTAATACGGGTAGCCGTGTCGTGCTGGTCATACGTCAGGGTAGCTGTACGCACTGAAGTACTGACCAGCCACTGGTTCCCAACAATTTCGGCTTGGGTCTCCTCCACCTGAGACCGTGGCATAGCTTCCGCGGAACAACTGGTATCGGGTCGGATGGATTCGAGGCCGCAAATACCTTCGGTGTTATCCCGGACAAAGGGTTTACTTGGACATAGATAATGAATATCCTTGGTAAGCGTACACATTTTGAGGTTAGGGGCCAGATACAACTGCTCGTTATTATCGTGGTAGGCGACGACCTCGGGAGTGTGTATTTTGACATAGGTATCCCTTTGCCAAAAGCCCACGTTCACGACGTCCTTTAACCGGTAGATGTTATTGGAGTCAATGATGGGTAAACTGAGGAGAAAGGCTATGTCTCCTGCATCTGGGTCGACATACAATGGGATGGCGCTGCCCAGGGAGTAGGCGAGATGGGCTTGAAGGGGATTAGCGGGACCAGTGGTCGAGGCGGCTAGTATGTCTTGGACTAGGCTTAGGGGTATTAGGTAGGGAGGAATTCTGCCCATGGCTAAACTGTCAATTGAGGAGCTTATCTCTCTTAACATGTCGGTCATGAGATTGGTTAACAATTGAATTTGAGCTAGGTCGTCTTGCACGACTGAAAACAGCTTATTTAGGGCATGGATTGTTTGGTTTAGCAGAGTGCTATGGGTGTTCAAGACTGTAATGGTGCCGTTCAGTGATTTTCCGAAGGTTTGTAGGGCCAAGCTTTGGACTAGAAGCTGGTGCCGGATGTCGGGTATTTCGGCTTGGATCTCACCCACATGTCGTCTGACTGTGGCCAGATTTACCGCATTGGCGGTAGTCATGCCGATGTTAAATAAAGTTCCCACAGCCGCGGCAGCTCCTAACAGGGCGCCCAAAAACCGTTTGGAACGCCGGTTGTACCCGCTTAACTCAGCTTGGGTTACGGTCATTTTTTGTAACTGGCGCAGCATGTGTGTCACATCTGCTTGTGCGTGGACGAAGGCTTCCCGAGTCCAACGGGTGCCTGCCCACGTGGTCTTAGGAGATGGGAGGGTGTAGTGTGCTCGGAAAACGTCACGGGGGTTGAATCGGACGTACACCTTTTGGGTGTAGGTTTTACAATTAGTGATCAATAATCCCGGTTGTTCGCGGAGTACGATCCCTGACGCTGGTCCGAGCGTGGCGACTTCTGGTTGGGGTACGACCCCGACTACGCAGAGCAACAGGACGGCGAGTCTGAACATCTTCCTGGTAACAGAGAACACAAAAGGGGACAGTTAGCTATGAGGACCATGGGTGGCGGAGCCGCCTTTATTGTTAACCGAGATTTGTGACAATAGTTTGCTCATAATTTGGCGCACAGTGTCAGTTCCACCTTCGGAATCTAGGCTCAAAGGAAAAATGGGTTAAGTTTTGGTGGGGCCTAGAGGAAAAGGAAAGCGGAAAAAGGGAAAAAGGGAAAACAACACACAAAGACGTTAAACTAGGTTAGACGTCAGGGATGATCGTCTCCTCACAGAGAGGCGGTGAGGACAGGTGTAGGTGGTTTGTGTTGTGTTTGTGAAGGGGGTTGTGTGTGTTTTCCTAGGGGGATAAAACAAACAAAAACATACAAACAAAACATAACAACTTGTGTTAGCGTGAGATGTGGTCTGGGCTTGGTCTGTGTCAGTTGGTTTGGTCTTCCCCCTCTTCTGATCTGTTGGAGCCCCAATGTTTCTTGATCTGGTTTCGATGTACCCATCGAAGTACTGGTTCGTTGCGGCCTTGCCTGATTCTGATTCGGTAGGCAACGGGCGAGAGCTTGTCTACGATCTGGTGGGGTCCAGTCCAGTGAGGTAGGAATTTCTTTGACAGACGATAGGGCCCGCTTTGCCGTGGCTGGGCAAAGCGGAAGTACCACACTTTGTCCCCAACATTGAATTCCTGATGTGAGGCCTTTTGGTCGTAATAGGCTTTACGACCTTCTGCGCTTCTTTGGAGTTGTTGTTGAGCGAATGAGAAGGTCGTTCTCAGGTGTTGGTGCAGTTCTTCAAGGTACTGGTGAGTGGTGTATGCGGTGGCGAGGTTTGTATCTCCGGGTTGGTACAGCAGGTGTAATGGGAGTGTCATTTGTCGCCCCGTCATCATTTCAAATGGCGGTACACCAGTGGACTTGTGTGGGGTGGCTCTGGCAGCCATCAGTACCAGGGGCAACTTAATGTCCCAATCCTTTTGGTTGGCTGCTACATATTTTTTTAGCATGCTGACCACCGTGCGATGAACCCTCTCAACTTGCCCCGAAGATTTTGGATGGTGGCTTATATGTAGCTTAGCTTGTATCCCAAGCAGTTTCCATACTTCCTGCATTATTTCAGCTGTGAAGTGGGTTCCTCGGTCAGAGTTGATCCTCAGAGGTAGCCCGAACCTTGAAAAGACGTGGTTCATCAGCAGGCAGGCAGTGGTTTCTGCGGTGTCATTAGGGGCGGGGAGGCACTCCACCCACTTGGTGAACTCGCAAACCACGGAGAGGAAGTATTTGTTACCTCGGGTTGATCGCGGCAGAGGTCCCACCCAGTCTATCTGAAGGTCTGACCAAGGGAAGGTGACTCCTTTCCGTTGTAGTGGTGCTCGGTGATTTGAGTTTGCTGGTTGGAACTGGCAGCAAACGAGGCATCCCTTCACGTAATCTGCAATGTCTTGCTGCATTCCAGGCCAGTATGCCACCTGTTTCAGCGTATCGTAGGTGGCCTTTGCTCCGTGGTGTCCAGCACATGGGACATCGTGAGCGTGCGCGAGCATAATCCCCCTTTGGCACTGAGGGACCACAAGCTGCGGCGCAGTGAGTGGCTCAGGGACGTATGTGAGGAGACCGTCGCGTAGATGCAGCATGTGCTTGATAGAATGGAGCGTGCGGAGGTCGGAAGACCGTGCTAGGTCGGAAGGAGAGATAGGGTGGTTTGTTGGATCGGAGATATGAGAAATAATAGTCTGTAGTATTGGGTCTGAGGCTTGGAGGGTGAGTAGGTCACTTGGACTGAACTGTGGGGACAGTTCGACATGGGTGGAGGCGGGGTTGTGGTTGGCATTGGCCTGTTGGCGGCGGGTAATAGCGGAGACAGCGGGGTAGGGTGCAAGGGGGGGTGGGGTCCACGCTTCTCCATGCAGTGCACCTGTTTTAGCTAGTGCATCAGTTTGATCATTAAGGTCTTTGTCTTGGCCTGGTTGTCGTGAGTGGCCTCGGACCTTCTTCCAATACACGGTTATATCATGGTTTAGGATGATGGCCTCGCATGCTTGGAATAGCTCTTGATGCTTGACAGGTTTGTTGTTGGCAGTCTTGTATCCATTTTGCTTCCATCCAGCCAGGTGGCATGTGAAGCTCAGGCGAGCGTAGTTTGAGTCAGTGCAGATGAGGAGTTCTTTGATGTTGTGGGATGCAGCCAGCTGCAGCGTGATGAGGATGGCTGCCACCTCTGCATATTGAGAGGAATGCGGGCCTAGTTTGAAGTGTTGTGGTTGGCAGGGGTTGTTGTTGAGCCAGACCACGCCAGCGCCCGCTTTCAAGGTTCCTTGGTTGTTGTAGGAGCAACCGTCGACATAAGCAGTGGGCATGCCTTCGCACACATTCTCATCAAAGTATTTGTGGTTTGTAAGCAGTGGTTGCGCTGGTTCGTTGGGCTCTGTGATTGTGCATTGTGTATCGCTGGAGCAATTCTGGCAAGCTGCAAGTCCATTACCCAAAGCTGATTTGTGGTTTTGGGCATATCGTGCCTCGACATCGCGTCCTTGAAGCGTCATCAGCCAGGTGGCTATGCGTGCGTTTGTTACCACGCCATCTCGGATTCGTTGGCTGTTGAGGAAAGTCACGGGTTGGTGACAGGTTTCTATGATGACTTTCTGGGCTCCGATGTAGTTAGAGAAGCGTTGAATGGCCCAGACGGTGCACAACAGAGCTTTCTCACAGTCTGAATATTTGCATTCAGGTGGTAACAGTGTTTTACTGGCGTAGGCGACCACTCGCTTGTCTTTGTCATGTAGCTGATATAGGCCTGCGCTGAGGCAATGTTTGGAAAAACCTGCTTCCAGATGGAATTATTTTCCTGGGTCTGGGTAGGCTAGACAGGGAGCAGAGCACAGACGTTGTTTAAGCTCGCTCATCGCTTTGTCCTGGTCTTCCGTCCAAATGAAGGGTTCATCTTTCTTGAGGAGAGATGTGAGTGGTCGTGCAATGTCAGAATAATTTTCAATGAATTGTCTCGAATAGTTGCAGACTCCCAGGAAGCTTCGCAGCTCAGTGATATTAGTGGGGGGTTTTATGGTTTGGATTGCTTGAGTGCAGCTGGATTGCGGTTCGATTCCTTCTCGTCCAACAAGGAGGCCGACATAGTTCACTTTGGTTTTGCACCATTGGCCTTTGTGGAGTGCAATTTTGGCACCTGCTGTAGTCAGCTGATTTAGGACGTGGTCGATTTCCTTTAGATGGTCTGCCGCGTTGGTGTTCTGCAAGAGCAAATCATCAACATAGATTATGTTGCCTCTGGCTCTGGCATCAGGGCAGGCTTTGTTTAGAAAGATGTTGAATTCAGCTGGTGAGTTGGCATAGCCGAAAGGACACCGCGTGAAGGTATATTGTCGGTTGCCAAAATTGAATGCCAGCTTGTGTTGGTCGTCTGGATGTACGGGAATGGTCCAAAATCCGGAGGCAACGTCCATAGTGGATAGGATCGTGGAGCCTTTGATTTTGGGTATTTCTTGGTCCAGTTGTGTCATGGGCCATCGTGACAGGGGTACCTGTTTGTTCAGTTTACGATAGTCAATAGTAGGCCGCCATTTGCCGTTAGGCTTGAGAACTGGCCAAATAGGTGCAGAGTATGTGCTGTTGCAGGGGCGGATGATTCCCTTTTCTAGCATGGAGTCGATGATTTCCTGTACCGACTCATATGATGCGATAGGAATTTTGTACTGGCGCACATATGTGGGGGGTGCACTTGGGTTTGTCGGAATGCGCACGGTGTGGATGTTGGTTAGGCCACAGTCCAGGGAGTCCTTGGCAAAGGAGTCTTTGTATTTATGTAGGACTTCTTTGAGTCCCTGGCGCTCAGCGTCGCAGTGGAGGGCGTCTGCTTCCTCCAAGATCTGTTGAATCTGTGCGTTGAACCCGGGGTAGGGTTCATCTGTGGGTTGTGTGTTTAAAGAGTTCTGAGCCATGAGGGTCACTTGTTCTGCTTGTGCTGTCAGAGGTTGGGAGGAGACAGCGTAGACTGCCAGGTGTGTGTCATCGGTCAGCTCTGAACGACAGACGCTTTCTTTGGATACAGGCAGCACAGATGTGATGGAGATAGTTCCATGCGGTTTAGTGAAGACTACGGCATCGTCCTCTTCGTCTATCAGCAGCTGGGCTGGTATGGGGCCTATGATAGGTACTGTTAGCTCAAAGTCATGGAATTCTTGGCTGATGTCTTGAGCCGTGCAGTTGTTGACCAAGACGTATACGGAGCGGGATGACACTTCCATGAGGGGCGTGGCTTCCAGGGTCAGACCTAGCCTTAGGTAGGTCCTGGAAGGATGGAAGAAACCCAGTTTGCTGTTCAGAGCTTGTCCTGGTCGCATGTTCAGGCGGACGCTGACGCTCTTTCTGTAGGCAGGTATGGTGACTTCCTGTTCGTTAATCATGGCACAGGCGTCCGGCACTGTCTGACCAGATTGAAGGTTTTGTAGGTTGACAGTGGGGTTCAGTCGGTGTGACGCCGGGGCCCAGATGATGTCATTCACCGTGTCGATGCAGGCGTTGAGTCTGACAATGATGTCGGCTCCAACATATAGTTCGTGAGGCAGATCAGGGATTACCAGGAAGTAGTGGCTTAGCAGCCGGTTGTTCCACTGTATGTCTGCTGCACAGATTATTTTGGAGGTAGCCATTGTTGTTGATTCGGGGCTGAGAGGGAAGCGGCTATGCTTGGAAACATGTGGCAGGTGCTTTTGTCTCTGCTTCAGCGTTTTGAAAAGGCTTAGACTGATGGCTGAGATCTCTGTCCAGAGAGCCAATACTGCATCGGACACAGGAAGGTCCTGGATGTTTACAGCAGTTCTGATTTGGGGAGGACCTGAGGTTGAGTCCCACGTCTGCAGTGCGCAGAGAAAAGGGTCGAGAGCTTTGTTAGTTGCAGCTGGACTTGGGCTTGGCTCTGACCTTGACCTTGCTTCGTCCTGTCGTAGACGATGGTCGGTGTCTGTGGTTTGACACTGCGGTGCTTGTGGGTTTACTGACTGTAACGGGAGGGGCTCGCGGACCTGTGTCCACATCTTCAGGTGTTTAAAGTCAATTAGAGGTTCAAAGCGATTTAGCAGGTCTTTCCCGATGAGAAGTGGGTAGGTGTTTAGTGGTGAAATGTAAACTGGGTGGATGAGATCCATTGGTCCTACAGTTAGCTGGATCGGGGCCACGTGTTTGAGTTGCAGGCCCGTGTGTGAGTATGCTTGGAGGTTTAGTTCACACCTTTGGAGCTTGAGGGTGCTGTTTGCTCTCCTGTTTCTCTCTTGGATTTCTTCCAGGAGTTCAGTTGACATTAGAGTGATGTCTGCTCCTGTGTCCAAGAGGGCTTCCACTTTGATGTGGCGTTCGATGATGATGGAGAGGTAGAACTTTTTAGCGATACCCTTCTCGATGAGGTCGCCCAGAAGTTAAGGCACTGGAGTGTGGGGTGAAACGGGTAGACTATGGAAACTGGTTTGGGTTTCTTCAGAGGCATGGCAGACAACCAGAACGGCACTTTCGGGCACTGTGGTGGTATCGTCAGCAGGTGGTGATGGGCAGCTGCTAACATCCACCGTGCTAGGTGTTAGGTCGGTGTCACCCGCTGGAGCGGGGTGTTCGGGGTGACTTCCCTGTTCACCTGTGGTTGAGATGGTTGCAATATTTTGAGGGTGAGGTGCACGGGTGTTTTGGTCTGAGGTTTGTTGTGCCAGGTGGGTGCTGTCTTGTTGTTCTGCCGCTAGTCAGGCCGAATCTGGTTTTTCTTTCTTTTCCCATTTCCGATCCTGCTCTCTGCTCTGGAAGAACTCTTTCATCATCATCTTTAACAGTTCTTGAGAGTCAAGACTAGTTGATGTCTTTTGCTCTTGTACAGTTTCTGTTTGGGTTCTGTCAGTATGGAATCTCGGTGGGTTTTTCCGACGGTTTCTTGGGCTGGTGGCCCCAGAGCGTGACTGTCGCGTCCCGTTGGACCCTCCGTTAGAGTCCCAAGATCCTCTGCCTGAGTGTTGCGAGTTCCATGATTTTTCCCATCGACCTTCCTGCTGCCGTGGCTGGTTCCGCGATTTCTCCCAGCGTTGTCCAGTTGATGACTGTCCATCCCAGCGGTCGTTTTTTTGTTTTGGTCGGGTGCCACTTTGGAGGTTCCGTTCCTTGTTAAGTGAGGATGACTTCCATTCTTTGGGTCGTGGCTTGACGCTGTCTTGGGGACCGGCGCCCTCCAGTGCCATCCCTTGACTTTGCGTGTTGATGTCAAGAATTGCGGCAAGTTTGGAGCCCTTTTCTGAAGCCATTTTTTGCTTGGCGTAGGCTTTGTGTGCCAAGTCTCGCAGTTGCTGAGATGTCATTGTTCGTGGGCATGCTAGGACGCCAAGGTGGTGGCTTACCCCAGGATGGAGATTTCTGAGGAAGAGAGTTCTGAAATTCTGGTCCTCTTCCATGCCCGGCTCATTGCGAGCTCCGAAGTATGATCGTCTCAGTCGGTTGTAATAAGCTTGGGGCGTTTCTTGACGACCCTGCTTGGTCTCCAGGGCGGCCACCAGTCCTTGCTCTGATTCAGGGTCTGCGAACTCTTTGATGAGGGCTTGGCGGAGCAAATGGAAATCAGTCTTTGTGTGTGAAGGCTGTCGGTCCAAAAAGCTTCGTACCTCAGGGCTCGAAGTCGATCGCAGAAGATAAAGTCTGTCTTTGTCCGTAACATTGGGTCTCATTTCTAGATGAAATTCTAAGTCTTTCAAGTAGGCGTGGACGTCTTGAAAACCTTGAGCACTCGGGGAAAACTTGCTTATGTTTCGAGCCAGCTTGTCGAGGTCTTTTAGGTCCAGTCCGTGCGATGCTTGCAGGCCGGCCCGTGGAAGTTCTCGTAGCTTGGGTGTGAGGTAGGTCTCTTCGGAGGGAGCTGGTGAGGGTTTTGAAGTTGCCCCCTCCCCCTTTTGTTCACGTGAGGTTCCAGGGACGGGGGACCCGGGCCTGCTTGGTAGGGGTGAGGCCGGGGCCCGTCGGGTCCTGGTTGGCTCAAGGCGCAGCTCATAAGCGTGTTTGAGTTCATCTCTGACACTTTCAGCTTCTTCTTTTATGTCGTCCAGCTGTTGAGTGAGGTAACTTAGTTCAGTCCTTGCCTCGTTCAAATGAGTTTCGAGGGCTTTAATTCTGCTGTTCTTGTCTTTGAAGTCCAGTTGTGCCTTTTCTAGTAGCTGTTCGGCGTACCGGAGCTTGTCGCTGACTTCCGTGTAGGCTGCCTTTGCTTGTTCCATTTCTTGGGCGGTGGTCGCCAGAGTTTCTTTCAGTTTGTTGATCTCCTCAGTAGTTCTGGGGTTCGTTCCGTCGGACCATTCCTGATGGTCTTGAGCCTCCAGTTCAAGCTGTCCGATGCGTTGTTGTGCGCTTTTGAGCTCCTGCTGGAGATGGGCGGTTTGCCTGTCACTCAGTTTGAGGGAAGCGATGAGGGTGTGACTCAGGGAACCGGTGATCTTGGCTAGCTCTTTGTGTCCATAGCTTTGGCTGGGATCATTCTCCATGATGCCTGTTATGTTGTTGTCCAGTTGGTCTTGTGTCTGATGTTTGACAGCTTCGGCGGCTTTGGGTAAGAGGCTGTCCGTCATGGCGCTTAGCCAGATTTCCAAGTCCTCCCAGTGGCCAACGGGGTCTGTGGTGCGAGACATGTTTCGATGCCGCGAGGGGAGACCAAACCACTGACTGACACAGACCTGAAGGAGAAAGAACAAACAAAAAAAACAAAACAAAAAGAGAAACAAACAGACAAAACTGGAACAGGGGTGTGAGTGTAGTGATGTCAGGTGTAAGTGGTGTCAGGTGTAAGTGGGGTCTGGGCGCGTGGTATGGAGGTGAGCGTGTTTCTTCCCACAGGTGGTTCGCTGGTGTGTGTAGCCTCCAGCTAGTGTCGCTTTGACGGAGGGTGAGGGGAGGTGTCACGAGTGTTGTAACTGAAAAAGAGAAAAGAGACAGAAAAGAACAAACAGCAGGGCCGGCGTGGTTGGCTGCTTCTCCTTTTCCTAAGACAAGAGAGAGAGGAGACAACACAAAAAAACAAAAAAAAAACAAACAGGAAGAAAAAAACAAAACAAAGGCTGTGCACTTAGGGAAAGGCAGGAGGAGGAGAGAGAGATTGGGGCTTCGCCACGCCTGGACTATGACTGCTATTGCAGCTGTCTCCGGGGAAGGAAGCATACGATAACAATGACAGTGTCGGCCTTGCAGTTGGTAGAAGTGACACTGTACACCAAACAGAGAGTTTCTGCTGACGGCTTCACGACCGGTGCCTATCGACCTTTGCTGTGCTCAGTGGGGCTTTATCTGTGGTAGTTCAGATGGGGAAAAGAAGGGAGAGTTAAACACGAGTTTAAATGACAACCTCAGGTTGACTGGGTATCGATTAATTGTCTTTTAACAGCCCAAATTCTCTGCTTGCATGATTTTCACAGGCACAATTGAGGAAACAACAGGTCCATCCCAGAGGAGAACGGTTAGAAGGAGAGAGAGAAAGGAGGGAATGAGGGGAGAGTTATCCAATCAGAGAGTGTGGTCTTGCTCCCGCCCGTCTAGAAATGTGACCAGTCCTACCAGGGAGCTTTGCTTCACCGAATAGATTTATGTTTACATTCAATAGTGATGGTTATAAGACTCGATTGTGTAATACTTGTTAGTGTTTTAATCAGTGGTTGTGATCAATTAATCAGTACAAACAATTGAAGTTAAGGATAAGGAGTGACTATTGATTGAGAAATACTTAGTTCTTGTTTCAAATCAATGAACGACTATTTCTGTTTTACAATTTTGAAGACCTCATCAAAATCAGTCAAGCCACCGTCATGTTACTGCTCAAATGTGCATCATATGACATGAGAGTGGAAAAGCAAAAAAAAAAAAAAAAAAAAAAAAGTTTTATTAAAAAAAAAAAATTATTTTTATGTTATTGTGATTAAACTTAAAAATCAGAAGTGTTAAAATTATAAATTAAATCAATTACTTGATTAATTAATTTAAAAACATAACGTAAGCACCAATTTCAGAATTAAAGATCAATAATCTTAAAATTAGGAATTAAAGTTGAACAATCACAGTCCAAAATTTAAAGTTCAAGATGTAAGATTTAAAAGAAAAGAAGGAAACATAACAAGAAATTAATTTTACATAAGTTTTCCACTTGGAGATGACAGGTGGTGACCAAACCTTAATAATGTCTCATTAACTTGATTACTAATGATCAACATCAAATCAAATCAAAGAAATGTACTGTAGCAAGGAGATGTTGTTATTTATCAGTATTGATCAAAGTAACCAAATTAATCAGCTTTAGTATTTGATTGCAAAGCTCACCGCTTGGGGTCTTTGGACAAACACGCACTCAGCAGGAAATGGAGCTTTTAAATCAAATACATGTAAATAGACAAACCACAAACTATAATGTAATTTCGAGATTTTATAATAATATAATATAATAATGATAATGATTCTGATGGCTGGTTACAGTCGCATCAAGAAGGGACTTAAATTTAAAATGAAATCGTCAGTATTCCTGTCAGATGGGGAGAGCAAAGAACAAAAAGGAATCACTGTGCAGCGATATGAAGTTATGAAACTTTGGGAAGTGAAAGTCAGACAGTTAGACAGAACGTTCAGCAGCTTGAGATTAAGTCACTCAGAAAACGTCACACACACTGCTTCAACTGTTACAGATCCACAACAATCGCTATGTGCTAACTGCTATTCCTCAAAGCTAATGACTGTTACATCGGCTTGAATTAGCTTTAGCTAGCTTAGCTGTTCCGCTGTTGTTTACAATCGTGCAAGGGCGGACTGCGCCTGCGCACCGAGACTTTACCCGGAAAAGGTTTGTTAGGACTTCCGGGCCGTTTCTATGGCTGCGGAGATACAGTCAGCATGAAGTTCAGCAGTTTTAAATACCATGCATGAAATGGCAGCGCATTTCGGATTTGCACAACAAATAAGCACTATTTAGATTCTCATCTTATGGCATTGGATCATCTCAGCTCGTTAGAGTGAGGCACATTTATCCACAGCTTTACTGCGAAAAAATACACAAATTGTGTGCCGTTTTAAACAACACACAGCACATGTGGCCTGAACCACTTAATTCTATTTGATTAAGGTTTCACAGTACTCCCATAAAACTGACGCTTGTGTGCTCGCTTTACGCGGCGCGTCTCAAGTTTACTAGTTTTAAGCAAATATTTGGTAAAAGAACGTTAGTTAGCTATTCTAGCGATCTTAAACGTGGGAGGTGTGTAACGTTAGCCTAGTTGAAAACAACAGTGGAACACGCACCGCGTTGCCAGGCTACAGAGCTCTATTTAACAGAAAAACAAGGAATTCGCTTACTTTCCTATTCTTTTGTCGTTTAATCTGTAGTTTAAATTCTTTAGAAGACAACTCGAGGCACACTTTTCACTCAATCCAAACTGTAGCCACAATAAAACTTGTTAACACAATAACTGTTTCACTATCTGGTCTATTTCTTTCTGGATAAAAATAGCACAAATACATACAGAATGACTTGAATTTTATATCACAAAGTACAATATGCCCGCATTCTCCACCATTTATGTAGAAATTAACTCAAATTTAATGTTGATTCGGATATAGAATCGAATCTAAACTTCAGGGAAATCAATTTAGAATTAATAGTTTATATTTCCTGACCGGTCGTCCACCGAATCGGTCAAATCAATACACTTTATCAATTCCGAAGTCTATTCACGCTCATTGGCCGGAGCGTAAATAAACTTAAATATTAATTTGGGAAACTAAAGCCAGGTAGCTTGATCTAGGCAAAATAGTACTTTGTGAACACAAAAGGCAAGACAATTCTCTCAATGAAAACAATGATTTATTGAAAACTACACTAGGATTACAAAACTAAACTACTCAAAACACGAACACATACACACACATTCACACGCACACTCATACAGTTTCAGAGATGGGATTTTATGAATTTTGAGAAAACCCAAGACTTGTTATATTACTGTTACTAGCTTCTCAAATCGCAACCTCAGAAAATCATCAAGCAGAGATCTAACTTAAACAAAACGCACCAGATTTCAACAAGAAATGGGAGACCTTGTTTACTTTCTCTTGGCCGGAATGGGGATTCCGTCCTGGCTGGAGGCTCGTCTCAGCGGATGCCCTGGTTGGCTGCGTGCTAGTCGGTCCTTCGGATGACGTCTTCGGGAATTCCTCAGGAGCTTAGAGTTGGGCAACGTGAGTTGCTCTCAGAGTTCGATTGGCGCTTGGGTTGCAAGGCGCGTAGGCTCTGAAGATTCAAACCGGGATGCGGAAGTCTTTTGCAGTTTCTTGTGAGTTCTGGAGGGCAAGAATGCCTTGTAGTTGGAACGAGCAGGCGATCTTCGGCAGAGAAAGTTTAGAGTCTTTCAGGATGTTTCAAGGCTCTTCTCGCTCAGTTCAATCAGGTCAAGTCGGCACTTCAAGCACAATTCAAGTCAATTCAAGCCGAATTTCTGGTTCGGGTCAGTAAGTTTTAAAGGGTCTTCCTAAGTACCACCCCGAGGGCTGCGAACCAATGGGGTGGCCACGGGGCGGGGTCCCGCACCCATGCCACTCCTCCTGGCATGTAATTTTATTTGGGATATAGATTTCTCTGCGATTTAGTTATTAACTTCTGTTAACTAGCGTAATGCATACAATACACACAAAATGAAATTCTCATTCACTCAGACAACCTGCAGTCGTTATGATCTTTCGAAAGAGACTAAATACAGAACTATAAGGTTACACATGGGATACACGCTAAATAACTTGATTAATTAAGGCACAAGGTATAGTAAAGTACATGAATACACGACACCCATTGACATACAGAAAGGAGGGTGTCTTATCCTTTTGCATAGTAAGTTCGAGTGATCGAAATAGCGTTCTTGGTATCTTTTTTTTCTGTATCATATTTGTCCGCACATCCTTTGCGCGGTGGGGTATTTCTGGGTTTTGAGTGGAAAAACCCCACGCTGCTTGAGCGGAGGTCAGTAAGAGTTCGGCGGGCCAGAACGGGCAATCTGGAATTGATCAATGTTCTTTGTTTATTCGTGACTCAGTTTATGATGGTCTCGGCCAAAGTGCGCGAGACAACTGGCTCTTTGTGGAATGTCGAGGGGGGGAAGACGATCTTTGGGGAATTGTCCTTTTCCGGGAGTTTCACCAGGATCAAAAGATTGTAGTCATGAATTAGCGATTAGCTAGTTTACGCCGAACATAAGTCACCGTTGTCTCCCTAATGGGATTAAGTTTATGGCCGCTCTGTTCCCTGCGGCGTAGCAAACGGACCATCGGGTAGACATCGTGACGCCAGTGTTTTCGCGCCGTTTCGGCAAATGGTTCAGACAAAAGAATCTTGATCTTCACATGGAGCATGGAGATTTGTTCATTACTTATGGTTTTTGCGTAACTAAAATCCTACAGTGCAAAAGAAAAATCCATGAAATTACCCTCTGCTCCCGAATCCAAAAGTGCAGTGCAGTGGTGATCCTGTTGCTGCCATCTAAGCCTAACCGGGAGGAGCGTGGAGGTGCTGCTGGACGAGGACTTGTTAGCGGAGATCCCACCCGACAGTAGCCTCATACTTACTGCCGGGCTGGCCCTTTTACGGGGCAGTTGAAGGCGAAGTGACCAGCTGCTCCACAATACAGGCAAAGGCCTTGGGACCTCCGCCTCTCCTTCTCCTCCCGGGAAAGCCGAGCCCGACCCACCTGCATGGGCTCGGGATCGCTGGAGGGACTGACCGCGTCGCTGCCGCTGGCTCGAGGTGGAAACCCCTCCCCAGGGGGGAGCCGAGCGGGGGTCCATAGTCGCTCGGCTCGGGAGAGTCGAGCATCTACCCGCAGTGCCAGGTCTATCAGGCCGTTGAGGTTGGCGGGTAGGTCCAGGGCGTAGATCTCCTTCTGGACGCGGTCAGCCAGCCCATGCAGGAACATGTCCCACTGCGCCTCCTCGTTCCACTGGCACTCCGCCGCCAGGGTTCGAAACTCTATGCTGTAGTCTGAAACGGACCTCCCCCCCTGTCGGAGATCCGCCAGTGTCCGCGCAGCCTCCCTGCCAGAGACCGCGCGGTCAAAAACCCGTTTCATCTCGGCGGCGAGTGCTGAGAACGAGGCGCAACAGGGATCTTGATTTTCCCACACCGCCGTTCCCCACAATGCCGCCTTCCCCGTTAACAGGGTGAGCGCGAACGCCACCTTGCTCTCCTCACTAGGGAATGTGCGTGGTTGGAGTGTGAAGTGCATCGAACATCTAGTGAGGAAAGCTCGGCAGAAGTTCGGCTCACCTCCATAGAGTTCCGGCGGGGGAAGGCGGGGCTCCGGCTGATGTGCCGCCCCAGATGGTTCGGCAGGGGCGATCGGAGCGGGCGGGGCAGGCGGTGTGGCAGACGCAGCGGGACTGCGCAACTGGTTCACGGCTTGGGTCAGCTCGGACACTCGTGTCACTAGGGTGTTGATTGCGACCCCTGACGTAGCTGTATCTCTCTCCTGAATGTCCAGCCGGGAAAAGCATTCGCGGAGTGCCTCTTCCATTGAAATCTGTTTGGTGCCTGCTGCTTCCATATCTGGTCTGACAGTTCTGTAACGGTGAGAGAATGAGGAGGAAACAAATGCAGTGTTCAAACAGAATTTATTGAATAAATGGAAAGACGTGATGATGATGATGGCTGTGATGGTGGTGATGATCTCCCGGCTGAGTGACACGAGGGCTTAGACAGCTGGTGAATGAAGCGTGGTGATCTCCGTGGTGCAAACGTGTAGCGTGTGTCCAATGATCCGACAAGACTCCAACAAGAAACAATCCAACACGAACACGAACTCCACAAGATGACAAAACCCACGAACATCCAACACGTAGAACTGTCAGACAGGGAAGAAGAGATTGAGGTGAGTATTTGTAGCCAGAGATGATGAGGGACACCTGGTGTGGGACTGATTGACAGCTGCGCTGAATGAGCGTGACGCACAACGTAATCACACACACACACATACACAGATGACGCGACCTGAGAACACGGCAGATGTGAGAACTGTGACACTGACATAAAACAATTTAAGTATAAAGTGATTTACATTTTTTTCACAGGCAAAAAACAGAACATGAAACTTGGATAATCATAGTATCTAATACAACATGAGCTGTGTGAAATTATATTTGACCCTGTAGTTACTAATTCCTAAATCTCTGAAACTGCAATTATGGGGTTCAGATTTACTATATGCAACCAGGACTGATCACTGCCAGCCCTGTTCAATTAAATCAACACTTATAACGAACTTCTTAAAGAAGTTCATGATGTTGATTTAAAGCAGGGGTTATAATGGGCCGGGGCCATACGGGGCTGAGCCCCAGCACATCCACTCTTAAAAATAAAGGTGCTTCACGGTGCCATAGAAGAACCTTTATGTCTTAATGGTTCCATAAAGAACCTTTAACATCTGAAGAACCTTTCTGTTTCACAAAAGTGTTTCTTTTTTCTTTTTCTTTTTTAAGAACCTTTGACTGAGTGGTTCTTGAATGAATGAATGATGCATTTATATAGCGCTTTCATTGTGTATTGCCGTACACCCAAAGCGGGGGGTGTACAGCATCCACTTGGATCGGCATCGCTGTGAAGAACCTTTTAAAGCACCTTTATTTTTAAGAGTGTAGGCTTACTCTGAAACTCATCATAGGACTTTCCTAGTACATTTTCAACATTAAAGGCTATAGATTTAAATACTTAACTCATTACTAATTAACGCTGACACCTGTCAAACAAGAAGCACGTGCTACTCTGAGAAGAACCATGTTCAGTATTATAGGCAGTAAGTTGCCATTATTTTACTAGTCATGGAATGGGGGCTTGTAATTTTACTTGTATTTGCAATTAAATCATGGTCAATTCATGTGCATAGCACTTGACTTTGTCGTTCAAATCTTTTCCACAATTAAATCAAATCTAGAAAAACTCTACAAACGACCACATTGCTACCTTAAACTTTGTAAAATGTTAAGATGGCCACAGTGCCATGCACTTTGCGGCCTTTCTAGAGGCATATTAATACTGAAACTAAAAGTGGGTTAACGACATGACTTCATTAATTGGTGCCGGGCCAACTATAAGTTAAATAGAATAAAATATGGGTAAACAAGTGAACAGGTTAAACTACAGTATAAGTTTTGATGTTCATTTATTCATCATACTGTTGAACTTGACAGCATTTTCTCTCTTGTTATTTTATAGGGAGCTTTAAAGAAGACAGAGAAAAACAGAGTCACAGGTCAGCTATGACCTGAAGAAGAAGTGAAAATGCTACTGTGTTTATCAGTATCCTTATTTTCATTGAGTAATTCATTTGGTAATTTGGCTGATTCCCCAAGGTTTCTATAAATATCGCGATATATTGATATTGTGAATTCTTTTGGCCACAATAACCATGGTATGAAAAATCTAATATTGTGACGGCCCTAGTTTCAACTTTATGTGATATTTTGATTCTTTATAATTCAGGAGCACAGTGCTACTTTGTTTACAGCCATTACTGGGGAAAACACCATATTTCTGATGGTCCAAAAGCGCCTCCTACTGGCAGAGAATTAAATTCGAATTTTTAATAATCATTTCTGCTTTTCCACTATTCACCCATTTTACCCTGTTTTAAATTAATATAATAATTTATGCTTCTGACTCTTCTCTTACTTAAAAAAAAAAACAGTCTAAAGGCTGAAATGTGAAGCTTGTCACTTCAGACATTTTTTTTGGTTTTGTAAAAACCTGTATCTCAACTGTAAATCATGTTTATTCAGTCATTTTACGGTTTATTTGTTACCATAGACATTGCCCGACCCTGCTGATATTATGGTATTAATGTTTATTTTAAAATCATTTGTGCAGGTCTTGAAAAGGTCAATTTTTAATTAGATTTTTTGCACACTTTCAGCCTCTAGAATGATTTTGATCAGCATTTTAGTGTTCATAACAGAGGGTTCTCTCAATTTATATTTGCCAATTGATATATGATTTTGTAAGCTTTGCATACACATGTGCACACCTCTAAAGCCTGAATCTACAGAGCCCCTGCACATAACAAATCCCTATTCAACCCCTGGTTAAAAGGTCTTACCAAGAAAGACGTTAGGCTAAAGGTGAATTCCAGAAAATGATGAGTAGGACGTCCTTGATTGATATCCATCAGTTGAGAACCAATAGAAGTTTACAACCTTACAAAATTCTTCAGTACAACAGTGCATTGACAACTCATCCAGGAAGTCACAAAAGACCCACAGACAACATTATAGGAAATGCAGGCCTTTCTTGCCTCAAGAAATATCACTATCCAAAGACACTGGCTGAAAATGGCATCCAGAAAAATTAAGGCTTGTCTATGTAGCTGTCGGATGCATTTAAGATATTGAATCATGTCTCTAGCATTGTAAACGTTCCCTCTTCCCTTTTACAATGAAATTACTGGCCTGATGCTGACACGTCTAACTTTCTCAAACATCCTGTTTAAAGATTGTTATGACGTCTGCTATCTTTACTGATGCTAAGAAAGATTTCAGCCTTAATCAATGTCCATAACAATGTTTCACAAAAAAAAGTATTTGTGTCAATGTTTAAATGTTTAAAAAGCACTTTAAAAAAGCAAAAGTTAGTGCTGTATTATGACTTACCTGAGTGTCATGCTGATCAACACTTCGATACTCACTATAGTTTATTTGTAGTGTCTAGTGTTTGGTATAGGTCTATATGGCCTCAAATCAGGCAGTATATATGAAAGATGCTCTTCTCAGGATGTATGTGGGTACAGTTAGGAACACCACGCACTCTGGGCCATGTTGCAAGGGTTTCTTATTACACCATACTTGTACCCACATCTTCTACACATGCTAATGACAATAAAGCTTAAATTATTTAAATGTGCATGATCATGCATGAAAATAAATGCATGATTAATAACCACTGTTTCATTTGCAAATTAAACTGTATTTTTCTAACCAGAGCATATAAATACACACTGGGTTATAGTTACACTAGTACTTCTGTGACTAAAAACGTGTGCATTTCTTATTAAGTACAAACCTCCATGACACTTCATTTTTTAATTTTGAATGGCATTGTTGAAACTGTATAATTGTTATAGTATGCATGATTTGCATTCATATTATTAGTACTTTATATATTGTTATATTAAGTAAACTGTTATGGTGTTCTTTTTGTAAGACTTTCAACCTCAAAGGGGTACTAAACTCTGCACTGCAGAGGCACATGACACACACTGTGCTGTGGTTGAGGTGTAAAATAGTTTCCAGCTAACTCAGGCTATCATAGAATAACTAGGGCACTGCTGTTGTGTTGTTGTTCCATACACAGTATTTTAGCACCTACTCTTCACCTGGCGATTATTCAGAGCTAACTGTAAGCATAAACAAACAAGCAATTAAAAAACATTTACCTTAAAAATAAGTGCAATAAAGGCATTCATCGTAGTTTTGCAGATGTTGGCTATACAGCCAAAGGTCTGGTCCACATTGTAGCTTATCCAGGCTATTATTTCATTATCAGCCCACTTAAGGCTCAGCCACAACAAGCTGATGGGCGGCCAACATAGGGCTCTCATTGAGAATCGACCGGCCCAGTTTTTGCTGTGTGTTCTGCACTTTCCGCATTAGTCGAACCATGTCGGGGACTTTTTGGATAAAATTGAGCATGTTGAAATGACCGTTTTATTTTCTTCCACTCAGGCACAGAATGTAAACTATAGGTTTGATTCTCTGAACCACTGGATGACAGAAAAAACATGCAGTAGCACTCTGCAAAACATCTGTTTTTCAAGATGGCCTGCAATTTTGGCTAATGCTTGACGCTGTTGCGGGCAGCAGCCCAAAGTCGATTCTGTGCTTACTTGATCTAATATTTGATGTTTTTAAAAAATGTTGTAGATTTAAGTAGCAAATGAGAATCACTAAAAGGCTTTAATATATCTTGAGACAAAGGTCTTCTTAATAATTTTCATTATAATAATTAAAGCAACCGTTTTTAAATAACGAAAGAATATGCAAATGCATTTTGGGGAAAAGCCCTGGGGCCTCATGTATCAACGCTGCGTACGCACAAAAACTTTGCGTACGCCAGATTTCACGCTCACGTTTGGATTTACTAACGATGAAATTAACGTGAGAATGTGCGTTGATCCATGCCAACTCCATGTCTGGCGTACGTGTATTTTTTGTGCGTGTGTTTGTTTTATTTCCCTTGGCGACTCCTAGAGGCAATTATTTTTAATTGCACACTACAAAGTATCACACCAACACATGTGAAAAACATTGCTATTAATTTATAATTGATAAAATGGGTTAATTGAGACAATATTTTTCTACCAATTATGTGATTTAGAACATATAAAAGCATTTGCAAATGTATACAACCCTTGGCCTATGGCAATGTTGTCCTTATACATCAATGGCCGAATCCGAAGGGAACGTTTAGGTATCACAGTGATTTTCTGACCCACGATGATGACTGGCTTATAAGCCATTTCAGATTTCCAAGAGCTATCCTCTTGGAGCTCTTTCATGAGTTGGGTCCAAATTTGGAGACAGCGAGGAGCCACGCATTACCCGTTCCCTTAAAGGTGCTGATAACGCTTGGTTTCCTGGCAAATTGTTCTTTCCAAAGGGAACTGGCAGATCGCTCGGGGTTAAGCCAGTCGTCTTTGAGCCGTGCAATGCCAGCTGTATGGGACGGGATCCTCCGCATGTCTAGCAGGTATATAAGATTTCCATACTATGCAGTTGACCAGCCAAACAAAGCGCAATTTGCAGCGATCACCGGTTTTCCTAATGTAAGCGCAAGCGATCGACTGCACGGACATTGCTATAAAGGCGCCATCTGAAGAACAATTTGGATACGTGAATCGGAAACAGCTAAGTTTTACTTTATTTTATTTTATTGAGCGTAATTATTTAATTATTCCTGCATATCAGGAGACCGCGGTTATCCATTAAAGACGTGGCTGTTAACCCCCCTCAACAACCCACAAACTGACCAAGAGCACAGATACAATGATGCCCATTCTCGCACTTGTAGAGCGGGCGATTGGGCAGCTGAAATGCCGGTGGCACCAGAGCCGTGCACAGACCTTTTGAGGGGCATGTGCTGAAACTGAAAAAAGGGCACAATTTCACTTTAATTCGGATGTACAAAGAAATATGCGTGGAATTCCGCCTACGCAGTGTTTCATACATCTGATTTTTTTACTGCGTACGCACATTTACAGCTTTGTCTGTACGCAACGTTTTAGTAATAATTCAACGCAAGTCTTTGTACATGAGGCCCCTGCTGTTGAGGCAAAAGGCACAATAATTAACATGATAATTAATAGAAGGTTGACTTTTCTATTTGTTGACATGACATTGTTTCAGATAGTAAATATCATATATTATGTGTCCATCTTAAAGGTTGTATCAGCGATTTCTAGCCTGAAACATAAAGTGTCAAATTCAGCTGACCTTTCTTCACGATCTGCTCGCTGCCTGCCCCATAAATTGTCTGTGAAAAAAACACGTCTCTCTGGTCAACCTAGGGTCCGAGATATGCCAAAAAAACAATCGGCACTACCAACCTTTCCACAGATAATCAAACAGTGTTCCAACCAATCAGCGTCAGGGGTTTGGTGTTGTGGACTTTCCTGCTGGTGCAGGGATGTGAGGGAGGCGGAGCGAAAGTCCACAACACCAAACCCCTGACGCTGATTGGTTGGAACACTGTTTGATTATCTGTGGAAAGGTTAGTAGTGCCGATTGTTTTTTTGGCATATCTCGGACCCTAGGCTGACCAGAGAGACGCGTTTTTTTCACAGACAATTTATGGGGCAGGCAGTGAGCGGATCGTGATGAAAGGTCAGCTGAATTTGACACTTTATGTTTCAGGCTAGAAATCGCTGATACAACCTTTAATATTTAATTTACTTAAGCCGTTATTTTTGTTTTCTTTGCACACAAAAAGTATTCTCGTAGCTTCATAACATAACAGTTAAACCACTGATGTCACGTGGACTATTTTAACGATGTCCTTACTACATTTCTGGACCTTAAACGTGTCACAGTTGCATCTATGCAAGGTCAGAAAGTTTAGATTTCATCAAAAATATCTTAATTTGTGCACTGAAGATAAACAAAGGACTTATGGGTTTTGGAACGACAGGAGGGTGAGTAATTAATGGCAGAATTTGTATTTTTTTAAGCGATCTAAACAAAGCCGTTTTTACTGTTGGCATTGCCTTGTGTGTGTTTGGTGTGTGTTACCTTGCACCCGTCCTTGTTCGCATGTTCCCCGGTTCCATCTCCTTCCAGGAACGGCATGGCGAAGGAGCTCAAATCCTGCGGAGAACAAACAAACAGAATGATTGAGCTCATTAAAAATCACTTCCACGACTGTGGCACCTCTAATTCAAAGCATAAAAATACCATAACGGCCAATTTACTGTTGCTTTCTTCTACAGATCAAAGGTTCAACTCCACAGTACTCAAAAATCATAAGGAATTATACAAATAACAGACAGAGAGGAAGGGGTATAAACAGTTTAAACAGTTTAACAGAAGCACATCGCATAAGACAGATGGACACTCGGTGGGTGATCAATCTAACCTGTGCAAAACCACAAGCGCAGCCAGTAATACAAGATTACAATTTTGGAAGAACTCACAGCAGATCCACAACGTCTCCACTGTCCTCCTTCTCAAAAATCCACAAACTTGTATCAACATTAGTCAATGTAGCTTCATCCCTATTTCTTTCAGACAACACATTTCATCGCCGCTATGCAATGACAACTAAAAACACCGACACGGCTTCTGTCATTTAAACCGGTTTTTAAAGTAACATGATCTCATGTGACCGCCCTGCAATTTTTTTCCCGGTCTGTGCGAATGTATGTGAAACCTGTAATGCACAGATTAAATCAGGTATTACTTAACCTCACAACAGACTTGCAGTGTTGAACACTAGACAATGATTTGCAAGAAACTTCCAAGCGTTTGTTCTATGAAATAAGTCATTTTTAAGTACAGCAATTTGCAAACTTACACCGAGGTTCTTCAAATCTTCATCCATTTTGCTGCTGTTTCCTAGATTCTCGCCTATATACCAACCACTACCTAAACTCACTTTGGCAGTAACCTAAAGCTCACTAAAATCTGTAAATGCGACACAGTGACATTTTAAACACTGCACTAACCCCAGAGTCACTGAAGTGCATTTACTTCATCCTCATTACACAATCCGCTATTGTAGCTACACAGAGGACGTGATTGTTAGTGGTCACTCCATATGTTTAAGATGTATTAGTGTGATCTGTACCATGCAGTTTAAAACCCTTGCTAGCCGGACCTGTTACTCACTACACAGAGCATTACTGTAAACGGTCACACATTAAAAAGCACTGCTGTTAGTGAAAGTTTCCTAATGCATTTTTCTTACATCCATTTACTTAATGAAATCGATACTTTAATGAAATCGATACTAATTTTAAGCATTAGTGGTCAACTTAGTGGTAAAGGTTTTTCTATGGTTGATGACATTGAAAGTAGAGTGGAAGATGGCTGAGAAACTGAAAATGTCAAATAAAGGTCAAGTAATGACATTTGCACTATTTAATTGCCCTATCAAATGTAATTTTAGCAAATATTAAAATATATAATATTGTGATGCTTGTCCCATTTAAAATGACAGATTTCACAGGTAAAACAAATATGTGACCCTGGACCACAAAACCAGTCATAAGGTTAAATTTGTCAAAACTGAGATTTATACATCATATGAAAGCTGAATAAATAAGCTTTCTATTAATGTATGGTTTGTTAGGATAGGACAATATTTGGCTGAGATACATCTATTTGAAATCAGAAATCTGAGGGTGCAAAAAAATCAAAAAGACTGAGAAAATCACCTTTAAAGTTGTCCAAATTAGGTTCTTAACAATGCATATTACAAATCAAAAATTACATTTTGATATGTTTACAGTAGGAATTTTACAAAAAATCTTCATGGAACATGATCTTTACTTAATTTCTTAATGATTTTTGGCATAAAAGAAAAATCTAAAATTTTGACCCATGCAATGTATTTTTGGCTATTGCTACAAATATACCCCAGCGACTTAAGACTGGTTTTGTGGTCCAGGGTCACATATATACTAAAACATGTATGTAACAAAGCTATGAATAAAATGTAAAAAATGTATCATTGTAAGTCAAAAGATTTTTAACGTTTTTAAACTCTCTTCTGCTCACCAAGTCTGTATTTATTTGACCCAAAGTACAGCAAAAACAGTAAAATTATGATTTTTTTTATATATATATTTTAAATATTTGAATATATTTTAAAATGTAATTTATTCCTGTGATTTCAAAGCGGAATTTTTCGCATTATTACAGCATTACAGGATCCTTATAGAAATAATTCTGATATTCTGATTTGCTGTAAACAAACAAAAAACATTTATTATTGTTATTATTATGTTAAAACAGAGTATATTTTTTAGGTTTCTTTAATAAATAGATCAGAAGAAAAGCGTTTGTCTGAAATAGAAATCTTTGTAACATTATAAATGTCTTTATAACTTTTGATCAATTTAAGGCATCCTTGCTGTATAAAAATATGAATCTCTATCATTTCTTTCCCAATAATTTGGGATTATAGATAAATGCTGATCTTTTGATCTTTCTATTCATCAAAGAATCCTGAAAAATTTAAAATGTAACCGTTTTTTAAATACTGGTAATAATAATAAGAATAAACTTGACCAGCAAATCACCATATTAGAATGATTTCTGATCATGTGACACTGAAGACAGGAGTAATAATGCTGAAAATGTAGCTTTGATCACAGGAATAAATTACATTTTAAAATATATTCAAATAGAAAACATTTATTTTAAACAGTGAAATATTTCAACATTTTACAGTTTTTCTGTACTTTGGATCAAACATCAAAATGCAGGCTTGGTGAGCAGAAGAGACTTTAAAAAACATTAAAAATCGTACTGTTCAAAAACTTTTGAATGGTAGCGTATTTAGAGAAAATTGTATAAAATAATATTGGCCATAACTTGAACATAATTCTCAGAATATCAGAATATTAATATCAGTACATCCTTAATAATAAATACTGTCATTTCAATACACCAGCTTCACATCAAACTAAAAAACATTACATTACACAAAACACACCAAAAATAGTAACAAAGCTGAATAAAACTGATAATTATGAAGCATTTAATCAATTTAATAACTGAATTTTTTTCTCACAATTTAAAATCCAAAACTAGCTAATTGCTTTTAACATCCTTTCCATGTGTCTCCTTCATTACAACCATCCATTACAGCCTGACTCATGTTGCTCCTCAACATGCAAATCTTCTCTTGTCTCACAACAGGTCAGTCATATCCATGGTAACAGGATTGACTTTCAAAGCCTGAGACAGCAGTTCCACTCCCGACTGATAGAAATGTGAGCAAAAGCCAAGAAAAAATCAAACCCATGAGTCCTTCAAATCTTTCACAAAACTTGTATAAGACATAAGAATCAACTGTGTTTGATTTCAACAGCATGATCTAATGAAGTTCATCTCCCAACGTACAAACCAATCAACAATAAAACCACGCAGTCCCCCTTACAAATCCAAGTCAGTTTCCTTATCTGGGAAAGAAGGACCACAGCCAAAGTAGAAAAGCCATCTGTCCTGTAGACGGGGAGCTCAAGGCACCCCGCCTCCATATCCTTGGAGCCCGAGACCCGATTACAAGCCCATATTTTCAGGCTAGAGATCAGTACAAAATATTACCTCTGCGAACAAGCACTGGAGAGTGATCAAATAAATAACACCCCCTCAGATTCACAGTTACAGCTGTGCATCGAGATGTGAGCATTCGGAAATCCCATTAGATGAGTGCAGGGTTACACCAAGCAGCGAGGACAGTCATAACTCACTGGGATGATACAGCACCTCCCTTCACTAACATGGAGGTCAGTGGGGCAGGTCTGGGGATTTGTGTGTTTATACCCAAATCAACTTAAATACAGGAAGGTAACAAGATGGCTTGCAGCTCTGTCTGTTTGTGTATGGATAAACAGAGAAAAATACAGTGCAGGTAATGACTGAAGGAGAGATTCAGCCTGGCGGGGTTCCGCAAATCATTTTGAAACAGTGTTGTTTTTGACAACCATCTTAGATTTAGTCTTAGTCTTAGTCTTTTGGACTAAAATGCTTATTAGTTTTAGTCACATTTTAGTCACTTCTATATGTGATAGTTTTAGTCCAATTTTAGTCGACGAAAAGTCATAAAGGTTTTAGTCTAGTTTTAGTCAAAAAAAGGGGGAAAAGTAGTCTTTTAACAAATTAATGTAGGTCAGTAAGTATTTTGCTGTTGGGTAGTGTCACTTATAAGTTGTGAAAATAGCAGATCTATAGTTCAACACAATGTGAGCTTCGGGATCGACTATTTTCACCAATAATTACAATAATGAAGGAATGGTTTTAGACATAAGACATATATTTGAAATAATGTGCAAACTGCCGCCATCATGGTTAATCGTCTGTCTGTCTGAGTGACAACAATGTGACATGTTGAGCACGTTGTGCGCTGCACGCCAGGTGGTGGGCGTAACCAAACAAGGATAGAATGCTAAACAGCTTGCCATAGCCTACTAGTATGGCAAAGAGTATTTAATGCTAAAACGGCTTGCCATAGCGGCAGATACTTCATAGGTTTTAATTGGCATGCACAATAAGCAGAAATGTCGTGCATTTTAAACGTCTGACGGACCACCCACTAACATTTTCGTCTATTCTCGTCTCGTCAACGAAAACTCACACATGTCTCGTCATGTTTTAGTCATCAACGAGCCATTCTTATCTCGTCATCGTCTCGTTATCGTCATGAAAAAAAGTTGCGTCAACGAAATGATTTCATCATCGTCATCGTTGACGAAAACAACACTGTTTTGAAACGTGACAAACAACATAAAATTGCATCAGGCATGTCCAAGGTAAACCATTCAGCATCTTCTCACTGTTGACATGAGTCACAAAAGACACAATGTAACAGCATATGTTATACTTTTGGTTGTGTTTACAGAGTGCAGGTTGTGTACAGATCAATTAAAGTGTTATATCTAAGACTTGACTTTTCCAAAAAACACTAATTTTTACCTGCAGCAAACTCTGGAAGTACAGCAAAGGATCATGAATACAAAAGTTTCTGAACACATTATAAATGTAAAAAAAATGTATTGTAAAAATGTAAATGTAAAAATGTACAGATAATGTACTCACCCCCTTGTCATCCAAGATGTTCATGTCTTTCTTTCTTCAGTTGTAAGGAAATGGTGTTTTTTGAGGAAAACATTTCAGGCTTTCTCTCCATATAATGGACTTCTATGGTGCCCCCAAGTTTGAACTTCCAAACTGCAGATTCAAAGGGGTCTAAACGATAACAGCCAAGGAAAGAAGGGTCTCATCTAGCAAAACGATGGGTTAATTTATAAAAAAAATTACAATTTAGATACTTTTTAACCTCAAATGCTTGTCTTGTCTTGCTCGGCAAGACGAGCGTTTGAGATTAAGAAGTATATAAGTGTAAATTTTTTTAGAAAATAATCAATATTTCCGCTAGATAAGACCCTTCTTCCTCTTCTGGGATCATTTAGAGCCCTTTGAAGCTGCATTTAAACTGCATTTTGGAAGTTCAAATGCGGGGCACCATAGAAGTCCATTACATGGAGAGAAAGCCTGAAATGTTTTTCTCAAAAAACACCATTTCTTTACGACTAAAGAAAGAAAGACATGAACATCTTGGATGACAAGGGGGTGAGTATTATCTGTAAATTTTTGTTCTGAAAGTGAACTACTCCTTTAACTATGCAGTTACTTGAAAAAAACAGCATATGCTGGTTAGGTAGGTTTTGATGCTGGGATGCTGGTGTAAGCTGGTCCTTTGCTGGTTTATGCTGGTCCTTAACCAGCAACATGACCAGCTAAGGACCAGCAAAGCACCAGCTAAAACCAGCATCCCAGCATCAAAACCTACTTAACCAGCATATGCTGGTTTTTTTAACAGGGTAGTTACTGAAATGTGGAGTTTTAAACAGTTTTTGACCATTTTTGTGTTCAGGATTTTTTTTAGCCGGCCTGAAATCATGTCTCAATGACGTACGCGATCCGACATCAAAAGGGCTAGTTTTAGGCTAGTTTTTGAGTAGCATTTTTGCAGATTTTGTTTTTGAAAACAAAAAAAATTTGCCAGTTGAGCGAGTCGGCAGCGGTCCCACAAGTGGGTGTGGTTTCATTGCCGATGGTGGACACGCCCCCAGCACTTGTGAGCAGAGAACACTGCTTATTTTTTCAATATTTTTATAACTTGGTGTGACACCAAGGTTCAAATGCTCACTAATGCTTCAGAAGCAAACGCGATGCATTAATAGCCAGGGGTGAAAACTTTTGAACAGTATGAAGATCAGGGTAAATTTAACTTATTTTGTCTTCTGGGAAACATGTAAGTATTGTCTGTTGCATCTGAAGGACAGTACTAAATTAAAAAAATGAAAATTAAGAAAAATGTACAAATCATCAATCCGTTTCAAAAGTTTTCACCCCTAGCTCTTAATGCATTTTTTTCCTTTTGAAGCATCAGTGAGCATTTCAACCTTCTGTAATAGTTGCATATGAGTCCCTCAGTTGTCCTGAGTGTGAAAAGATGGATCTCAAAATCACACAGTCATTGCTGGAAAGGGTTCAAATACATAAAAATGCTGAAAAACCAAAGAATTTGTGGAACCTGAAGGATTTTTCTGAATAACAGCAGGCAGTTTAACTGTTCAGGACAAACAAGGGGCTCATGAACAACTATCATTAAAAAAAAAAAAAAAACACAGCTGTGGATCATTCAGGTAACAACATCAAGAATCAAGTGTATGTAAACTTTTGAACAGGGTCATTATCACTATTATTTTCTCTTGTGGACTATATGTAAACCTTTTTTATGTGAAATATGTTATTCAGGTAAGTACTAAATAAAAAATAACATGCATTTTGTATGATCCCTCTTATTTTGGTAAAATAAATGACATTTAGAGATTCTGCAGTACACTTAAGTACACTTAAGTGGTCTTTTATTTCATTAATAATATCAAAGAATTAATAAGTACAGTACAAGTGCACATTTAATACAATTATGCACACTTCTCTTTCAAAAGTCTGCACAACATTGCAAGAATCTCATTTTACCCCATTAAAGTTTAGACAGCTGCCACTGGCAACTAAACACAAATAACCAAATTACACTTCAAAAAGCATTCCGAAAGATATACTTGTGTCTATTTTTGTGTGAATTCAAAATTTAGGGAAATCACTGAACCTAATATGTACACAAAAGTGCATGCGGGTTCATCCGGGTTGATTACATTAAAACTGTGTGTATACATAGTAACAATGCTGGATTTGTGATCTTTAGTTTAGTTATTTATTTATAACATTATAAGAGCAGTAAATGTGGTTAAATACCCTAATAGTTTACAGATTCAAGCTTGAATGGCCATAAATGTCAAATGTCAATATGACAAGAGTTCATTTTGGACATTTTATGAGTTCCAACCCTGACTTTCATATTAATTCTCGATACAAGATTCATAAAACATTAAAAACGGCATTCATGCATTCTGTTTAAAAAAGCTAGTAAGGAGTTTTTTTCAGTGGACATTTTCAAAGTGTTCATCTCTATGGCTCAAGATTGTTTACCCTCACACATATTTCACATACCCCTGTTAAAATGTCAGGAAACTGGCAAAAATGCCATGATGTAACAAATTATCCTTGCATGTCTAATCAGAACCTGATAAATTTTGTTTATATATTCATAGGATTACTCAGTAATGACACAGATCTGATAATGACAGTAAACATCTAATTAGCAGGTGATTACTCAGTGGCTCCATGCAGCACTGAAAGAAACGGAGACTTATGGATTCATTATAGCTTGAGCAGGCTGAACCAAACCACTGCTTATTGCACAGAGATTTCTTTTTAATCTAATAATTATATTTACTTCTTATGTTATACTATCTGCCACGTCTGTCACTCTCACTCTATAATCTTTATTAGTTAAAAAAAAAAAAACATCTTTGTGTTTTTGTGAACACCACACATTAACTGACTGTCATCTGTGGTTCTTTAAGCCATTAGAGATGATGACAGACTCCATGTTCAACTCATTCAGGTGTGGCCAATTGAAATATGGTCCACACCTGGTCAAAACATATTCATTATGTGAGGAGGTGGTTGATTTGAATAGAATGATGCTTATTAGAATTAGAGAAGATCTGTGAGAAGATAAGAATTAGAAAGTGCTAACGTTAATTCTCTTGAAAACGTAAACATTTAGCTCATATACATATGCAAACCTTTTATGTTTAGCTAATAGTAATAATAGTATCACTGTAAAAAAGTTGTTTTAACTTTAATAAGTAAGTGTTTGTGCTGCCTTAAAATTATAGGTTTACTCAACTCAAATATTCAAGTTGTCATGTAGTACAACTTTACATTTCACATTTTAAGGCAGCACGAACACTTACTTTTTTTAAGTTGAAACAACTTTTTTTACAGTAATAATAATAGTTTTGCCAAGTTGATTAATCGCGATTAATCACATCCAAAATAAAAGATAGTGTTTATGTGTTCTGTGTATGTTTATACCTATATACATATATATAAATATAAATATACACACACATGAATATATTTTAAAAATATATGTAATACATATTGATATTTTTGTATAATTAAAAAAAAATAAAAAAATAAAATATATATATATATATATATATATATATATATATATATGGCTGTTCAAAGGTTTGGGATTTTTTATGTTTTTTAAAGAAGATTCTTGTTCTTATGAAGGCTGCACTTATTCGATCAACAAATACAGAAAAAAGTATTTTATATACATTAAAATAGAATTGATTCCTGTAACCAAAGCTCAATTTTTAGCATCATTACTTAAGTCACATGATCCTTCAAAAATCATTTTAATATGCTAATTTATCAATGTTGGAAACAGTTGTGCTGCTTAATTTAAAGTTAAAAAGAGCAGCATTTATTTAAAATATAAAGCATTTTTAAACAATATACACTACTATTCAAAAGTTTAGGGTCAGTAAATTTTCTTTTTCTGAAAGAAATGAATACCTTTATTTTAACAAAGATGTGTTAAATTAAGAAAAAAGTGTTAGCAAAGATTTATATTGTTAGAAAAAGATCTATATTTAGAATATGCTGTTCTTTTAAACTTTTTATAAATCAAAGAATCCTGAAAAAAGAATCACAGGTTCCAAAAAAATATTTGGCAGCACAACTGTTTCCAACATTGATAATTCTAATAATAAATCAGCATATTAAAATGATTTCTGAAGGATCATGTGACACTCAGGACTGGAGTAATAGCTGATGATCACAGGAATAAATTATATTTTAAAGTCTATTAAAACAGTAACCATTATTTTATATTGTAATAACATTTCGCAATATTACTATTTATTTTTGATCAAATAAATGCAGCCTTGATGAGCATAAGAGACCTTTTTAAAAAAAACTTTTACCCAATTTTTTGAATGGCAATGTATAAATATTCTACATATATATATACAATATGTTTGTGAATTTATATATACATGTAAATATAGACAGTACACACATGTAAAACTTTTTGACAGCAGTAATAATAATGATAAATGTAATAAATTCATTTTGCAGGATCTTAAAATGTTACATTTTTGCAAACATCGCCTGTTTAAATATTAAAATACTCAATGAACACAAGACAAAAACACCTTTGTTTGCCTTCTTGATAAAACAACCTTCTGAAATAAAAGGCAAATCAATATGCAGGTCATTTCCCTATGTCATTGTGAATATGAAATAAAAATGATTGACATTTTATTGTTTGTATCATGTTCCAGTCCATATCCACAACTTTTGGCTTTGTATCTGAGAAGAACATGAGTATAGTCAGATGTGAACTTACAGGCATGTTTATCCGAAGCGATCTCCTTTTCCTTGAATTTTTCTTCTCATCTTTCTTCTTAGGATCCATTGCAGTGCTGCCCATCTCCCAAAATAATATTTGGCTTTTTGGCAAAGGCTTACTTAACGCTGGCAACGAGAACAAAATCCATCGCTCCTACATATAAGAGCAACAGAAGAATTTTCAGTAGCTAATATTAAAAATATTTTTTTTGATTTTCCAGGCTTTCGTACGAAATAATACAGGGTTAATTTCTGTCGGTTTCTGAAAAAAAAAAAAAAAAAAAAAAAAACACTCGCACCCTCAGTGAAAAATAAAAACTTGTATGCGCACGAACAGAAAATGTGTAGAGGATGAAATGCTGTCCGGTTTTGTGTGGAAGCATCAGTGTGCGTGTGTATTGAGCATAGTGAAAACGCGCCGCATCCTCCTGTCAATTAAATGACGTAACGTAAAGGGGGCAGGGCTTGGATTAATTTTCAGTTACTACGGTTACAAGCGCAGATGCTGCAGTGGCCAGAAACAAGGTAGGTGAAAAAAATATACAAACATTTAACAAACCAGCGATAACCTTTAATATCTGAAGAACCTTTCTGTTTCACTTGTGGTGAAAGAAGGTTCTTCAGATTATAAAAAAGGTAAGAAAGATGGTTCTTTAAAGAACCTTTGGCTGAATGGTTCTCTGTAGAACCAAAAATAGTTATTTTATCGCTTTTAAAAGAACCTTTTAAGGCACTTTATTTTTAAGAGTGTATGTAGCAGCTTGCCTACCTGACCTTTATGTAAAATATAGGCTTACATGTCCTCCTGAGAACACTTATCACTTAAAATAGATCCTTCTCTTTATATCTTTCTATATTTATCCATATATAGATGTTATAAAAGATCTGAAACCCCTGTTTAAACAACAAAGTTGAATGTTAACATCTAGGCCTATAAATGAATTTGACATTTAATACGACGAGATTCATTTTATTTGAAGTATGCCAAATGTCAGACCCCACCTTGATCCTTTTATTCGTCCTGTAATTAAACTCTTATCTCTAAATTACAGGCAGGTGAGCCGAACTCAAAACACATTCATTAAGAACAACTACTGCCTACTGTTGTTAAATGCTGCCATCTAGCGAAACTTAAAGGTAACTTAAAGATCAGTATTTAAGTATTAGCACATATGTGACCCTGGACCACAAAACCAGTCATAAGGTTAAATTTTACAAAACTGAGATGTATACATCATATGAAAGCTCAATAAATAAGCTTTCTATTGATGTTTGGTTTGTTACGATAGGACAATATTTGGCCGAGATACGTCTATTTGAAAATCTGAAATCTTAGGGTACAAAAAAATCAAAATACTGAGAAAATCACCTTTAAAGTTGTCCAAATTAAGTTCTTAACAATGCATATTACTAATCAAAAATTACATTTGGAAAGATTTACAGTAGGAATTTTACAAAAAATCTTCATGGAACATGATCTTTACTTAATTTCCTAATGATTTTTGACATAAAAGAAAAATCAATAATTTTGACCCATACAATGTATTTTTGGCTATTGCTACAAATATACCCCAGCGACTTAAGACTGGTTTTGTGATCCAGGGTCACATATAGGCTTATTTAACTTAAGTTTACCCAGCAATAAAAGCAGTTGATGTCAGTAGGATAGATTTTCACAATGGGAAATAGAAAGATTAAATAAGTCAATGGTTCAGCAATAAAGTCAGCTGCTAACTTTAAATAAAATGGTTCAAGCTTATCAGGCCCTGCAGACATAAATGTGACCCTAGACCACAAAACCAGTCATAAGTCACACAGGCATATTTGTAGCAATAGTCAAAAATACATTGTATGGGTCAAAATTGTAGATTTTTCTTTGATGCCAAAAATCATTAGGATATTAAGTAAAGATCATGTTCCATGCAGATATTTTGTAAATTTTCTCCCATAAATATATAAAAACGTAATTTTTAATTAGTAATATGCATTGCTAACTTCATTTCGGCAACTTTAAAGGAGATTTTCGCAATATTTAGATTTTTTTCACCCTCAGATTTAATATTTTCAAATAGTTGTGTCTTGGCCAAATATGATCCTATTCTAACAAACCATACATTAATGGAAAGCTTATTTATTCAACTTTTCAGATGATGTATCTCAATTTCAATAAATTAACCCTTATGACTGGTTTTGTAGTCCAGGGTCACATTTGGGTCCAAAAAAACTAAAAAAAGCTTTATAGATCTCAGAAACAGAGACATTTTTGATTTATTTTAACAATTAATTTACATGGAATATCAGTTGAAGGTACAATAGGAGAATTTATTGTAGAACTATTTTGTGAATGAGCTTCAAATTACAGTAGTATATGAGCGTGATACCACTTTCATTTGGAGAGATATCAAGCTGTTTTGTGCCCATATTTTGTTATATCATGTCATCTCTACTGTGTAGTAAGTCTGCACTATGTTTTTACATCCTTCTACAATGGAGTCATTGAGTTATGCCTTCAAACAATTCGTTCAGATGGCTGATTCGTTCAAGAATGAAGCTAGTACCGGTCTTTATGAATGAACCACTGAATCATTGACTCAAATTATTTATTCAAAAATGCCATTCAGTAACCAAATACAGCTGCACAGTTATATTACAAATAATTAACTGCCTACTGGCCAACAACTCAGAGACTTGGTAGTCTTTGCATCGCAACTTCTCTTATTACAAAGCTCAGTGGGTGATGAATTGGCCTCTTTAGTCAACTTCTCTTGGGTTTGCTGTCTTCAATGGCAGTGGATACTAGTGTAGGTTGGTGAGTGCCGTCATATCACACCATATCTATGGGAATGACCCACTGCGTCAGGTGGTGTGACACACTCACTGACCCATCACTCACCTGAAAGCACTCTTACCATAGCAAGACGCTGCTTTAGATTCTTGCACTGACAGTGACAGACCAATAGTGAGGCATCGCTCGGTGGGTGACAGATGGTGTCAAAGACAGCTTCTTGTGAGATTGTTGACCACAAAAATAATTAGAATATATTTGCAAATAAGCAGCTAAGCGATGCGAAGACTACCAGTCAGGGTACAGGAGATGATCTATCCTTGATAGAATTGAATACCACAGAAGAACTATTAAAAAAAAAAAAATGTATATATATATATATATATATAAATAGCAATATGCAAAAAAAATATATATGTTCATGTTAAGACGATGGCAATAGTTTACATTGAACTGTCAGAAAATAAATATTCTTAAATACATCTAACTAACAAAATAAAAACCAAAAACATAACACAATAAAAAAAAATACATTTGTAGGTTAAAATGTATAATGATTTAATAATTTTCATAATTTTTTTAACCAATAAGTCTGCCACTTCAACTGCTCAAGCTCTTTTAGTTGAATGGATTCTGATCATAGCCGCGGGAACATATTTTTTCTTGGGAGGCGGGGCTTGATGTTGCAGGGCGCGGCCGTGGTGGGAGTTTTTAGACAAAATCCTAATATTAAACAGTCCAAACTAGGCATTTTGACTTCTCTGGAATATTTTACAGTATATTTTAGTGTTGCTGTAACCTTGCTGTAGCCTGAATGTTATACGCCAGGCAATAATACAGGACTGCTGTAAATAGCGCGCACCAGCTTAAACCAGCATCAAAACCTACCTAACCAGCATATGCTTTTTTTTTTTCAACTAGATAGATAGATAGATAGATAGATAGATAGATAGATAGATAGATAGATAGATAGATAGATAGATAGATATATAGATAGATAGAACGATAGATAGATAGATAGATAGATAGATAGATAGATAGATAGAACGATAGATAGATAGATAGATAGATAGATAGATAGATAGATAGATAGATAGATAGATAGATAGATAGATAGATAGATGTAAACAACCATTTTCCTCTTGCATTCTGCTCTGGCGGCCTGTAGAGGCCGCTATACACAAATAAATACATAGACATACAAACATATCCTGATTAAAGTTTAACTACAAGAGAAAAGAGCTCAGCATGACAACTCGACAAAATAAAAACATGCTACCCAAGTCTCAAATCTGAAGCAACTAGTCTGACTCACTGTGGCACTCTGGGCCTAAAAACACAATGTCCCGGATCTCTATGCAACACGACATAATATTAATGAAAATGCTTTATTAAAAAAAGCCCCATTGCGTTTTGTTTTATATAACGCTAATGTTTTTAGCACACATATGTTGATACCGGACACTTATCGTGGTCCAACTCCGGTTCTGTGCTCGCAGTAATCAGATCTGTGGGTGGTTCTTCTTCCTCTTCTCCGCCGGCTGTTGCTTTAGTTTAGTCATACTTTCACAAAAAAACCGGCCGTTGTAATAAAGGATAAAATTGATGCCATCTCATTTATTTACATTATCCCGACGTGCGCACTCACTTTTAATAAATAGTTTTAAAACTTAAAGATGGATTTTAACGTGAAGAGACTGGCAGCGGACGCTGGTACTTTATTCAGTCGGGCGGTGCAAGTAAGTGCAAATTCAGATTCGCTGTAAAGAAGTTTTTAATTATGTTTTATTTCAACACGTGAACTCTAAACACTGTCTTTTGGGGCATTAAGACGCTTTGGGTGATTTCTAATGTACATACCGCAGTATTTCTGTGACTTTCTCTCTTAAGGCCTTTCTCGTGTTGTAACGGTAAATCTGTTTTGTTCATCGACTTAGAATTAAATTTATCTGTTGTTTTAGTGCAGACGCAAATATTTAATGCTTGGTTATGGCTTTTAGTTATTTATACTTTGTTATATGGCCAAAATAGACTGATATTTTCACTTTTTGTCTTGATTCAGTTTGTGAGGCTAACGCTAACGGGCTAAAGCAGAGTTTAATCCGGTAGAGCTCAGCACATCCACACACAAAGGCTGTGTCCTAAACCTAATGTGCTGTCTAGTTAGACAACAGTTTTAGCCTTTGGCATAGAGATGGTCATATTTGCTGATGACGCGGAAAAAACGCGGATATGATGGCCAAAAACGCTGCTCACTAGGATTTGAGACACACATAACCATTCACATAACACTCTGCAAAACAAACACTTCAGTGTGTTTATCAAGTGCCAAACACTTTATAGGCCTGTTATTGATATAATTCTAAAACTAGATAAATGTTTGGACACTTCCTTTTATATAAATCTGTCAGGAATGCTTTTATGTATTTCTAGATACTTTTTTGTGTGTGTTGTGTAACTACACTATACCATGTAAAAGTTTTTGAACAGTAAGATTTGTAATCAGTGATGTTTTTTAAATTTTTTTTTTTTTAATGCTTACCAGGCTGGCATTTATTTGATCCAATATACAGCAAAACATTTTACCATTTAATTATAATGTTTTCTATTTGAATGTATTTGAAAATGTAATTTATTCCTGTGATATCAAAGCTGAATTTTAGCATCATTATTCCAGTTACATGATTCAGAAATCATTATACTATTCTGATTTGCTGCTCAAAAAACATTTATTATTATTATGTTGAAAACAGCTGAGTATAATTTTGTTTAATTTTTTTTTGATGAAAGTTCAGAAGAACAACATTTATCTAGAATAGAAGTCTTTTGAAAAATTATAAATGTCTTTATAATCGCTTTTGATCAATTTAAAGTATCTTTGCTAAATAAAAGTATTAATTATAATTTCCACAAAAATATACTGACAAAAGCTTTTTATTTCAGATAAATGCTGATATTTGTATTGTTCTATTCATCAAAGAATTCTGAAAATAATGTTCTAAACTGTTTTAAATATTGATAATATTTAATGTTTCTTGAGCAGCAAATCGTGATATATTTTAGTTTACATCAAGGCGTTGAATATTATAACATATTACACAGTGACAGCACTTTGAATTCGTCTGAAATTACCTTGTTTCAAATATTCGTGACAGTAATATGGGCAAACATATGCTCCTCAAATTAAAAAAAAAAAATTGTTGTCTTTACAAACAGTTCACAGAAGAAAAATTTGGCCAGGCTGAGAAGACTGAGCTGGATGCACATTTGGAGAATCTCCTCACCAGAGCTGAAACCACTAAACACTGGACAGAGAGGATTTTGAAGCAGACTGAAGTGTTACTGCAACCAAACCCAAGTAAGATTCATTTCAGTGATTGGACAGTTTATTAGCAATGACATCTGCATCTAATTAGAGATTCTAGTGCTTGTTATTTGTATGTGATATGATGGTACAATTGAACATTTTTCTCTCGGAGGGTTCATCTTTTAACTTTATTCTTCATCATAGCATTCAAATCTCACAGAAATGTCAGAAAGTCTATAACTATAGCTGCTAGAGATGCTCCGATCAGCATTTTTGGGGCCGATCACCGATTACCGATCACCAAGATCATGATCTGCCGATGCCGATCACTGCTGATCACAGAAAGTGAAAGTGAAAGTTGTGACGTATTGTCAAATATGGTGACCCATACTCGAAATTGGCCCTCTGCATTTAACCCATCCAAGTGCACACACACAGCAGTGAGAAGTGAACACACACACACACACACACACACACACACACACACACACACTCACACACACTGCATTGCACAGCCATTAGGATAAAGGTATGGGAATCTTTTATCTATAATCTAGCAGAGTTTGCACCATTTGTAGAAATGAAACTAACTCTAAATTAACAATATTGAAAAAAAAACTGTAGTAATAGGCTACAGTCAATATCTTGAAGAACCACCAAGTTAGGGTTATAGACGACAGGATCGTATATCGACGATAGTTAGAGATCTCGCCTGTTGCTGATGCCTTTGACGATAGCAAGACGATTATTATTATCCGTCAAAAAGGCGCCTAACTTTAGCGATGCAGTGCAGAGAGTAGGTTCTAGGATGCTTCAGAAACTTGCCGTGGTAAAAACATGCATAGAGTGGCCACGTCTCCTTAACACGTGATGAAGTTCTTTGATTAGGTAAATGTTCTTTGCTTGTTATTTGTAGCTGCTTTTTAAGATGATGTAAGGATTTTATTATCCAGCATCGCACAGTCATTAGGATAAAGGTAGTAAAATGTGGTTTAGGCTGAATTAAATATGATATATCAGAATCCGTCTGTATATAGGAAACATAAACATTCACCTCAGTAACATCTATATGCGTTCATTAGAATTACGATGCGATAAAATGGCGCTAAACATATGCACGTGAATTACACGGGCACCGTTTCTCCTCATTCTATATTAACTGATCTACAACATGATCTGATGACAGCAATCAGACATACAGCGGTAACATTATTGCAATATGACGGGTATAGAAAGATACATGCATTTACATTCAAGCACGCACATTTACCACTTACTGAAGATATCAGAGAATGAAACCGAAAGTATACTTTTCCGCCAAAACTACAGTCAGCGCTCTGTACACGCACAACTTAGTCACATGCCCAATAACAAGACTACCCTTACAAAACAAATAAGGAATTTAGTACTCATGTTGCCACTGGTAAGCTCCGTTCTGCAGTTGTTTACCTGTGCACCGTGCATGCACATGTGAAAAAGTCGCGCGAGTAATTTAGGTCAAGTGATCGGCGCTTTTGGGGTTCGCCGATCAAGCTATTTTTAGCCAATATCGGCCGATCATGATCGGTGGCCGATCAATCGGAGCATCACTAATAGCTGCTCTCCTCACTATGGTGCCACACCACTTTAAAAAATCATCAGGACAGAGAAACACTCGCACAACAGGAGGGAACAAACAGCTGGTCAAAACACAGAACTAGCACGCTCACCTGTCAACTCAATCACATCTAGAATATTGCATTCCTTTACTTTAAAAAATCACTGCAGTACAATTCTCTAGACTCTCTAGGTCAATAATTATGAAAAAAATGTTTTAATATATCAAAAAAGCTATAACGGGGTTGTTTAGAAAAGGGGCCTGTCCGACTTTACCCAAAATCCTATAAAGCCTAAAGGAAAACTCAAAACGTCACAAAATCCTGAAAACTTGTATTGTAATCTGTATTTGTGGGAAATAAAAAAGGTTTGCTACATAATGTCTTTTTTTCATGTGCTTAAATGCTTTTATAAGCTGCTATATTTATGATTATTATTATTAATAGTAATGATTTTCACTGAAAAAAAGAAGTGCTAACATCTAAATTAATACGTTTTAAGTTAAAAATATTATTGAACACCACTTAGTCTATCTGAATACATTAGGTTTGCATTGTAATGTTATTATTATCTGCATTTTCAGATGTCAGAATAGAAGAATTCTTGTATGAAAAACTGGACAAAAAGGTGCCCACGCGGATGAACAACCATGAGCTTCTGGGTCAGTCCATGATCGACTCTGGGAATGAATTCGGGCCTGGAACTGCTTACGGTAAGCATCAAATACATGGGCAGCCTAGTGCCCCAATTACCCATAGTACCTCATTCAATAATAGTAGTATATTGCCAATGTGTGCCTAATGCCTACTAAAGCACTAGTTGTCTGTAAATTAGATGTGAAAGCCCATTTGCTGTTATGAGAGTAGCCTCTAGGCATCTCATAATTTTGTTAGAATATTGATTTGGTCTGTTGCTGTCCACAGGAAACGCTCTGATAAAGTGCGGCGAGACGGAGAAGCAGATCGGAGGAGCGGAGCGAGAGTTAATACAGAGCTCTGCCATCAATTTCCTCACTCCTTTCCGCAACTTTTTAGAAGGAGACTTCAAGACTATATTGGTGAGAACAGGAAACCCTAACAACACATGAATTAGTGGGTTTTAATGTTTTTTTAAAATACGTTTTTTATGCTCATCAAGGCTGCATTTATTTGATCAAAACTAGAAAACAACAGTAATATTGTGTAATGTTATTTTAATGTAAAAAAGCTGTTTTCTATGGGAATATATTTTAAAATGTAATTTATTCCTGTGATGCAAAACATGATGATATGCTGATTTATTATCAATGTTGGAAACAGTTGTGCTGCATAATATTTTGTTAGAACCTTGAGATACTTTTTTCAGGATTCGTTAATAAATACAAGGTTTAAAAGAACAGCATTTATTTAAAATAGAAATCTTTTGTAACAATAAAAACTACCATTTAAAAGTTTGTGGTCAGTAAATTTAAAGTCGTTGTTGTTGTTGTTGTTGTTGTTGTTTTTAAGAATACTACTTAAATACTTTTATTCCCCAAGGATGAGTTAAATAGATAAAAAGTGATAGCAAAGATATTGTTAGAAAATATTTCTATTTTGAATAAATGCTGATTTTTTTTTTACTTTTTATTTCTCAAAGAATCCTGAAAAAAGAATCACAGGTTTAAAAAAAATATATATATATATATTAAGCAGCAGAACTGTTTCCACCATTAATATTAAGACTGGAGTAATGGCTGATGGCTTTGCATTACAAGAATAAATTGTATTTTAAAAATGTATTCAAATAGAAAAACATTATTTTAAACTGTAATATTATCTCACAATATTACTTGTTTTTTATTGTATTTTTAAAATATAAACATTTATATTATATAAAAATAAAAAAGTCATTTTAAACTAATAATATTTCACAACATTACTGGTTTTAATACATTTTACAGCATAAGAGACTTCTTTAAAAAAAACACACACAAAAACATACTGAGAATAAACTCATTAAACTTAAACTGAGATGAATAAAATCAGATTTGATTACATTTTTAAACCATATATGTGACCCTGGACCACAAAACCAGTCTTAAGTCGCTGGGGTATATTTGTAGCAATAGCCAAAAATACATTGTATGGGTCAAAATTATTGATTTTTCTTTTATGTCAAAAATCATTAGGAAATTAAGTAAAGGTCATGTTACATTAAGATTTTATGTAAAATTCCTACTGTAAACCTATCAAAATGTAATTTTTGATTAGTAATATGCATTGTTAAGAACTTAATTTGGACAACTTTAAAGGTGATTTTCTCAGTATTTTGATTTTTTTGCACCCTTAGATTCCAGATTTTCAAATAGATGTATCTCGGCCAAATATTGCCCTATCCTAACAAACTATACATCAATAGAAAGCTTATTTATTGAGCTTTCATATGATGTATATATCTCAGTTTTGTAAAATTTAACCTTATGACTGGTTTTGTGGTCCAGAGTCACATATGGATCAACTTTGTATAAAAGCCCGTTTCCACCACTGAATTAAAAACAGAACGAGGACTTTATTCTAACTTTTTTTCTCAGAATTATGAGATGTAAACTCGCAATTGCAAGGTATAAAGTCAGAATGCAAGATATAAACTCGCAATTCAGAACTTTTTCTCAGAATTGTGTTATATGAATTTACAATTCTAAGAAATTAAGTCAGAATTTTCTTTTCTCGCAAATGCGAGTTTGTATCTCACAATTCTGACTTGATAACTTGCAATTTCGTGCCATGATGCCAGAATTTCTAGATATAAACAATTCTGAGAACACAGTCACAATTGTGAGTTTACATCTCGCAATTCTGGGAAAAAAGTCAAAATTGAGAGGAAAAGTAGTCAAAATTGTGAGATTTAAAAAGTTACAATTATATTTTTGTTTTATTTCGTGGTGTAGACAGGCTTCCATAGCTTTGTAAATATTGGATTTAACAGATGTTTTTTGTTTGTTTGTTTGTTTGTTTTTTGCCATTCAAACTAAAAGTACAGAAAACTAAATTAATTTGAGTTGGAAACACTAAAAAAAGATCAACTTTGCAATCTGTCTAAATAAAAAATATGGTTCATTGTTTTGTTAAGAGCTCAAAAACCATCCAATGTGTGTAAAGCTGCAACAGGTTTAACTTAAAGAATGTCTGAGAGGTTTTAATAATAAAAATGTAACTTTAACAAACCAAACTCATCTGCTCCACAGAAAGAGCGCAAACTGCTTCAAAACAAACGACTGGACCTTGATGCTGCGAAAACCAAGCTAAAGAAGGCCAAAATGGCTGATGCCAGAGCTCTGGTGAGTTATTATTGCTTCTACGCGAGTTAGAATTGCATTTTCCTCATAAATATGACTCAATGTCAATGATTTTCCTATTGGAACTGTTTTACAAATATAAGCATCTAGTAATCGGAGACTTGCAGAAATGCAGCTCTTCACTGTCTCTTATTTTTTTGTCGGCACTCGGTAGCCCCTCAGTACGACCCCTCCTCCAGGGGACGCTGGTTACGTTGCCAATTTCTCCTTCATGGTGAATTTCCTCCATGTGAAATGGCTGAAGGTTGGTCTGTGTGTGTTTCACTCAAGTGCCAAGCAGTGTTTGCTTCAGGAGAGCCACCTTTAAGACACGCTAGTTCCTCTTTAAGCTGTTGATTAAGCTCTTTTGTCCCGGATATTAGCAGCGTGTGTGTTCCCAGGTTCCTTTTTTGTTGTGCATATAGAGTTAGGAAAGAGGATATCCATGTTTGCTCAACATCGTGATGACATTTCAAAACTGCTCTTTTCCCTTGGCCCCAGTTTCACAAGAGAAGTAAAGAAGTGCTTCAAGATCTCCTCATGACCAGCACTCAACCTACACACACATATATATACACCCACTTAAACACATCGGTACCCAAACAAACAGCTGCCCTCTTCCAAAATGGGAAGTGTTTCGTTTGCTTCGATTCGCCGTGAATTGCGCAAATAATTTCAGTGAATTTCTGCAACTAGTCCATGTTCCCTACAGCAGTAGTGATTTGTGTTGAATCCTTTTTCATGCTAACCATAGTTTTTGACACAATACCATGTTTTGATTATTATCACTATGATAAAATTGTCTTAGCTTCGTATTTGCATCATTGCAATCAAAATTTGGAAATTAAAATGAATCACAATTTATATTTTAATCACAATAACTAGTGGTATTTTGATTGAAACTGGTTACCATGTTCAATTTTCCTTTTTTGTTTGGTGGTAACGCTCAGGTCTGTCTCTAAATATATTATCACTGTTTTCAAATGCTGTGCAGATGTGGGCAGAGGAAGTGATGAAGGTAAGAAGAATGTCAATCTGCCATTTTGGATCAGCTGTGAATCTTGGCACTAATGTGAAAACTGCACTCTGTCGTGATGAGTTGCTCTCTTCAGTGAAAAACCTGAAAATAGGCCGGTTTCATTGCATAATGTTTCTTTTTGTGCTTACAAAGCTTGTTTTCTATGTCTTTAATTTCCAACTTCATTTTAAGTTTCTAGTGTCATACAAGATTTCTCAGTGCATGTCAAAAAACAGCAAAATATCTTGTTAATAGGTTATCCAAAGAACTTTTCTTTAAAAATTAGCAATGTGCTGAGCTAGTAAGCTTAGTATGCTTGCTAAAGTGAAATTACCAAGTAGATGCAAGGTCCACACAAAGCATCTTGCGTAACAATGACTTTACTAAGGTTGAATGGTTTATCACTTGTTTTTTATATTTTATGATGATCACACCAGTATTATTTAGGATTCTTTTAGTAAAAATGTTTTGAATTTCAAATTATGTATATATATATATATATATATATTTTGTATATTTTAAGTTTTAGTAATTTCTGAAGTTTATATTTTTTATTGGTGTTTTAACTTCAAGTACTTTTGACCACAAAAGTATTAAATATTCTTTTAATATTTTGAATTGTTTTTATGTCACAATTTTTCATCATTTTTAATTTATAATTTAATTTCTTTATTTTTGTATTGTTTTAAATTTTTCTGTATATATTTTGAATGTATATTTTCAGTTTTTATTTTAGTTTTAGTTTATTTCTGTCATTTTATTTTGTCAATTTTTGATTAGTCTTTTGACTCTTATTATATTATGTTTGCCCACACCAGTATTATTTTAGTATTCTTTTAATATTTTGAAATATTTATTTATTTTTTATATTAGTTTGAGTTTTAGTAATTTTTCTGTCATTTATTCATTTATTTTTTTATTAGTGTTTTAACTTTAATTACTTTTGACCACACCAGTATTATTTTAGTTAATATTTAGAATTTTAAATTGTTTAACTGTATATTTTCAGTTTTCTTTTAATTTTTGACATTTTAGTAATTGTTCAGTCCTTTTTATTTATTAATTTTATTTATTTTTGATCACACCAGTATTATTTTAGTATTCTTTATTCTATTTTGAATTGTTTTGATGTATTTTCAGTTTTCATTTTAATTTTAGTTTAAGTAATTTCTGTCATTATTATTTTGTTAATTTTTTATCAATCTTTTGACTCTTATTATATGACATTTGACCACACCAGTATTATTTTAGTATTCCTTTAAGATTTTGAATGGTTTTTAATCTATATTTTCAGTTTTAGTAATTTTTCTGCCATTTAAAAAAAAAAAAGTTAATTTTTTTTAACTTTAATTACTTCTGACCACATCAGTATTATTTTAGTATTTTTTTGTTAATATTATTTTGAATTGTTTGTATTGTATATTTAAGTTTTCATTTTAAGTAGTTTTTCTGTCATTTTTATTAGTTTGTTAGTTAGTTCTGTCGTTTTTTTATTTATTAGTGTTTTAACTTTAATTTCTTTTGACCACTCCAGTATTTTTATTTTAGCTATTAATATTTTGAATTTGTAATTTTTAACTTTAATAACTTTTTCAGATTTAGTCGTTTTAGTACTTAATTTATAACCTAAAGTTATTTTCAGTTAGTTGCCATGTAGCATCTCTGATTTTCAGTGTAAGTTTCTTTATTTTTCATTGCAAGTTTTCATCTAATATTTTATTTAATTTTAGCTTTATTTTATTACAGGAAAATGATTTCTATTTGTTTTATTTACCAACATTCTGCTTCCAAAATCCCTATATTTCCTATATATTGCATTCACTTTATACTCTCAAGAGAAGCAGTATGTCATCTGCCCACTTTCCACTTAGTGTTTAAAAAATGGCTATTTAAATACTACTCTTTTTGACATCTTTTTACATACTAAGGAAGTACACATATTTGGACGTGGGTCAGAGATACAACTTCTCTAAGAGGATTCATACAGAGCTTCCTTAATACTGACTGCTCATCTATGAACTAGATGATTTTAAAAATATGTTTTTACACAAATCGCTAACAGACTGGTTTTCTCTATAAAACCTTTCAACACTATCTGTTTGAAAACACACCAGCTGTTTTTTCAGTTATCAGTTGCTTTGTTCCCTTTAAACAATGTGAGGTCTTTTAAGTGCACTAGTTCTGCTGAATCTCAAATCTTCCATTGGCTTCAGCTGTATAACTAAAACATTTCCTGACTCTCTTCTCTCTCTCTTTCAGGCCGAGCAAGACCTGAAGATGACACAGAGTGAGTTTGACAGACAAGCAGAGATCACCAGACTTCTTCTGGAAGGAATCGGCAGCACACATGTGAGCTCATCCGAAAACTTGCTGCTCGCTGGGCCACCTGCCAATACAGTTTTATTCTGCAATCCCAAGGTCTGATCTATAACAAACCATATAATATCTTTCCCAATTTTCTTTTTGTCCCAGGCCCATCATCTCCGCTGTCTAAATGACTTTGTGGAGGCTCAGATGACATATTACGCCCAGTGTTACCAGTACATGGTCGACCTCCAAAAGCAGTTGGGGAAGTAAGACTTTTTTTAAGATTTTCATCAATATGTTTTTATGATCATATGGGCCATTCTACAGAATTGGTGCAAACTGCTGTCCCACAACTAAAAAACACATTTAAAAAGCCTTTACGTTTTCAAATCTTCGATGTTTATTAAGATCCTTCTCTTATCTATTAAAGCCCATAGTAAAATTTAAAATATTAGTGAGCTTAATATATATATAAAATCATAATTTATTGGGTACTTTCCCATTTATTTCAACTAATGAAAATGATATTGAAATAATGTTTGTGTTTTTTTCCAGTGTTGTTTTAAATACTATCTTTTTGGTTTAAATTAAAAAAAAAATGAGGCTAAAAAAAATTGAATGTATGTTTTGGTCTTTTGGCAGAGACTTTATCTAAACCCATAAATTTAAAGCTAAAATCCATGATTTTATCTAAACCCATAAATTTAAAGCTAAAATCCATGATTTTATCTAAACCCATGAATTTAAAGCTAAAATCCATAATTTTATCTAAACCCATAAATTTAAAGCTAAAATCCATGATTTTAACTAAACCCATAAATTTGAACTATGAGTGTCCCCCACTCATAGCTACAAGGTGCGAGTAGATAGGCCCCATCATTTTGAGGTAAATGTGTTAAAGGGATGGTTCGGAGTAGAATTGACTTCATTGCTATGCACTCCGAAGCCCATGTAAATACCCCATCCGAAGTTTTTTTTACCTTAGTCGAACATTTATGGAGATATTAGAGTTTTTCGAATTGCTTGTTACAGGAGTGAATGGTACATGTGATGTATCTCGTAAATTGCACCACTAAACGTGCAAGTAATCTTACCAAACTTGTACAGTAGTGTAAATAGGTTATGTACTCACAAAACGCTGCATCAGAACATTTGTAAGTCCACCATGAGTGTTTTAAAAACACTCAGAACTACTAGTCTCAGAAACTACAAGTCGACGTCACTTCCCTGGTTTGAAAAAAACACGTAAAAGTCCTCCTACTACATCTGTGTGCATGTCAACTTGTAGGAGGACTTTTACGTGCTTTTTTCAAACCAGGGAAGTGACGTCGACGTGTCGCCATTTGTAGTTTTTGAGACTAGTAGGGATCGGCTAAAACGTGTTTTTAAAACACTCATGGTGGACTTACAAATGTTCCGATGCAGCGTTTTGTGAGTACATAACCTATTTACACTACTGTACAAGTTTGGTAAGATTACTTGCACGTTTAGTGGTGCAATTTACGAGATACATCACATGTACCAATCACTCCTGTAACAAGCAATTCGAAAAACTCTAATATCTCCATAAATGTTTGACTAAGGTAAAAAAAACTTCGGATGGGGTATTTACATGGGCTTCGGAGTGCATAGCAATGAAGTCAATTCTACTCCGAACCATCCCTTTAAGTCAGAAAAATCAGGGTAACTTAAAGAAACATCACTACTGAACGCCTTTTTCTCTGCAGTTAAGCACACTTTTTGGGAGTTATTCCATAATATTTAGTTTTTATGTATATACCACTGTTCAGAACTGTGCTATAGCTAACTATGGTTTGATTAGCATCTAGGCTAGGTTCAAAGTTATCTAAAATTGTCAATACCGAAACATTTGGTGGCGTTTCAGTAGTGACATCATTGTTTTTTAGGTGTTGTCCCATAGAATTGCCACTACCGTAACAGTCACGACCGAAACATGTCACCATTTTTTTCGGAAGTGACGAGTTCTGTAATGTGAAGTGGTTGCTACCAAAACATTGTCACTGCTGAAAATGTCCTGTCATGACCAAAACATGGGATGTTTTGTTAAAAATAAAGTATACTGAATTATCAACTAAGATGTTATATTGGTTCAGTGTATATTCAAACTATCGAATCCTTTAAGTTTGAAATCAGTATGATCAACTTTTTGCCTTTTACAAAGAAGATTTGGATTCAAAATACAACAAATCTCATAAACCACACTTGAAATATTGATAACTTGATTGTTATGGATTTAGCTTTGAAAATTTTTAAATAAATTATCAAAAATATATATTTACAATCTAGATGTAAGCAAAATCTTAAAGGAGAAGTTCACTTCCAGAACAAAAATATACAGATAATGTACTCACCCCCTTGTCATCCAAGATGTTCATGTCTGTCTTTCTTCAGTCGTAAAGAAATAGTTTTTTTTAAGGAAAACATTTCAGGATTTTTTCTCAGTGTACTTGTATGGTGCCCCAAATTTAAACTTCCAAAATGCAGTTTAAATGCAGCTTCAAACGATCCCAAATGCAGTTGTAAATGCAGCTTCAAACGATCCCAAATGCAGTTGTAAATGATCCCATCTGAGGAAGAAGAGTCTTATCTAGCGAAACAATTTTTTTTTTTTTTTTTTTTTTTTTTAATTACAATTTATATACTTTTTAACCTCAAACGCTTGTCTTGCACTGCCGGAACTGTTTTTTCTGGTTCAAGACAGGGTTGTCGAAAAACCTTCTCATTTTCTCAACTTCAAAATCGTCCTACATCGCTGTATTACCTTTTTTGTTAAGGGTGTTTGATCCTCTTTGCATGTTCACTTTGCAAACATTGGGTCAGTACTTCTGCAGCGATGTAGGACGATTTTAAAAATATTTTTGAAGTTGAGGGAGAAACTGTCTTGAACTAGAAAAAACAGAGTTCGGACAGAGCAAGACCAGGCGAGCGTTTAAAGTTAAAAAGTATATAAATTGTAATTAAAAAATAAATAAATAACCAATCGTTTTGCTAGGTAAGACCCTTCTTCCTCGGCTGGGATCATTTACAACTGCTTTTGGGATCACTTGACTCATTTAAACTGCAAGTCCATTATATGGAGAAAATTCCTGAAATGTTTTCCGCAAAAAAAAATCTTTACGACTGAAGAAAGACAGACATGAATATCTTGGATGACAAGGGGGTGAGTAAATTTATTTTTGTTCTGGAAGTAAACTAATTTAATTGGTCAATATAACCCTTCTAATTAAATTATTATTACTGTTTTGTACCACGACCAATGTTTTGAACTGACCAATTTGGGTAGAAGACAAATATTCCAAAACTTTCTGACAATACAATATGAGAATTAACCGCACCAGAAATGTGTACCTTGGATGTTATACAAATACTTCTTTTCCCAAAACGTTTCCAACTCTGACTTTGGACCAATTGTGTAGAATGGCCCATGTAACTCATCTGAACTTATCTTTCTCCTCCAGCTTCCCTTCGGCTTTCTCTTCCAACAACAACCAGTCAACCAGCGGCGCGGCCAGTGTCTCTGTCCCCATCCTGCCGCTCTCAACCTCTCTTCCTGCCAGCTCAGCCAATGCGTCTTCAGGTTTCACCGAGCTGCAAAACTTCAGCGGGAGCCGCAAAGCACGGGTGCTGTACGATTACGACGCCGCGGGCAGCAACGAGCTCTCCTTATTGGCCGATGAGGTGGGCGGCACATTTTTATTTTGTACAACTATCTCTCAATATGAATTTCCACTAATTGTCTCTTATTGCAGGTGATCATGGTGAGCAGCGTTCCAGGCATGGACTCTGATTGGCTGATGGGTGAACGTGGGAATCAGAAGGGAAAAGTGCCTATTACTTATTTGGAGCTGCTAAATTAAGAGAAACTAGAACCAAAAGAGAAAGTAAAGTGTATTCCAGCTGTGCTGCGTACCGTATATGCAACCTTGACGTCTTGTGCTGCTCACACGCAACAGTATTTTATCAGATATGACGTCTTGTGGTCCCAAAATGGGATGAGGTTCTAACCGGACGAGTGTTTACAGATTAATTCATGCATATTTTTTTTGTTTAAAATGCTTTTGATGTGACATGCCTTGATGTTATACAAAAAAAATGAGTATTTACATTTGTTTACAACAAGTAAGTATTAAGACTGATTGTCATTTTTATGATTTTTAAAGCAGTTTCCATTATGTACATGAACACATTTCAGGTTCTAGAACATTTCAGAGGAATTCTTGTTGAGGTGGAGACGCAAATATGCCATAATTTATTTTCAGGGTCTCGTATACGGCCCCACCGTAGCTGACATGTGCCTCGACTATTATGTTTCGCGGTTTACGTTTCTCTTTGTGTTAAAAGGTTGAGTACACAAAGAAAATGCTTTATTTGCACGCAGACAGCCTTTCCTGTTATGCATTATGAAACTTTCTTTTTTATACATGCATCCTTCAGAAACCACATTAAGCATACGACGGTTATGATACAACTATTCATTTCATGATAAAAACGAAATCTATTTAGTCTAATTGTACTGTTTTTATACCTATGTGCCTTACATTTGTCTTGGAGGTGATGTTTTTAAGAGATGAGTGCTAATTTTATGCATATTGTGCCATCCTCTGTCTAATAAAAGCAATTTTTTTTTTATTTACTCTGACATTTACAGTATACTACAAAAGCACAGGTTATCTAACTGCTTCAGTTCTGTGATTACTACCAGAGATTTATAAACAATGTTTTTGTTACATAATAAACAAAAATGTGTAGGCTTTTTACCCTGTCTGTTTTTTTAATTATTGTCTTATTAATTATCATGTCATGTGCTGTTTAGAATATATATATATATATATATATATATATAAATAATACTGTTTGCACTACAAAGTAGTGTGTTCATAATTAAGTTAATACATTAAAATACTATGGTAAGACCACCAATTGCTATATTAAGGAACTAAACGAGCTGTTTTGTACAGCTAAAAAGAACTGGATGCAGATGAAACGAGAAGCAAGACCCATATAATGTACAAAATGGCCGCGCCCACTTTTCAGCTACAGTTTTTGCCTTATTGTAAGGGGTAGGTGTTAAATTTAATAAAACAATTTTAAAAGGTAGGAATTTTAATTTATTGTTAGTTTTCGCTTGCAGCTGTCGCCTTTCCAGCGGGGAAAAGGTGGATACTCTTAAGTTAATAAACTCAAGATGTTTTTAACTGTAAACCGCTTTTTCTGACTAAAATATGGGTCTTCTGTCCATGTTATTGCTTTGTCCAGCAACATTTTAAAATTTAAAATGGCTTAATGGATTTTTTTTTTTACTTACAAATACACATCTTTTCACTTTACAAGATGTTAATTGTTGGACTAGAGTCGTACCGATTATTTGTGGCTGTTTTTATCAGCCGTTTGGACCCATTCACAGCAGAAGATCCTTAATGGAAACCCGTTTCCGCCACTGAATAAAAAAAAGGTAATTGCGACTGGCAATACTGCCTTTTCTTCTCGGGATTGTGAGATATAAACTCGCAGTTGCATGTTATAAAGTCAGAATTATGAGATATTAACTTTGCCAGATATAAAGTCACAATTCTGACATTTTTTTCCTCAGAATTGTACTCACAAATGCGAGAAATAAAGTGAGAATTGCGACTTTTTCCTCAGAAGTGCGTGATATAAACTCACAAATGCGAGAAATAAAGTGAGAATTGCACATTTTATTTCACAATTCTGATTTTTCCTCAGAATTGCGCGATATAAACTCACAAATGCGAGAAATAAAGTGAGAATTGCGACGTTTTATCTCACAATTCTGATTTTTCCTCAGAATTGCGCGATATAAACTCACAAATGCGAGAAATAAAGTGAGAATTGCGACTTTTTCCTCAGAAGTGCGTGATATAAACTCACAAATGCGAGAAATAAAGTGAGAATTGCGACGTTTTATTTCACAATTCTGACTTTTTTCTCAGAATTGCATGATACAAACTCGCAATACTGTCTTTTCTTCTCGGAAGATATAAACTCGCAGTTGCGTGTTATAAAGTCAGAATTATGAGAAACAGATATAAAGTCACAATTCTGACATTTTTTCTCAGAAATGTGAAATATAAACTCGCAATTGTGAGTTGAGGGGAAAAAGACTGATATGTTATCAAATAATGTAAAAAAAAAAGAAGTAACAACTGCAAGATATAAACTCACAAATGCGAGAAATAAAGTCAGAATTGTGACATTTTTTCTCAGAATTGCGAGATATAAACTCACAAATGCCAGAATTAAAGTGAGAATTGTGACATTTGATCTCACAATTCTGACTTTTTTCTTAGAATTGCATGATACAAACTCTAATTCTGACTTTTCTCTGAATTGTGAAATATAAATTTGCAATTGTGAGTTGAGGGGGAAAAGACTGATATGTTATGAAATTATGTAAAAAAAAAAAAAAAAAGTCTCACAATTGTGAGATATAAAGTTGCAGTTTACATCTCGCAAATCTGACTTATTTCTCAAAATTGCTAGTTTATGTCTGGCAATTTTGACTTTACAACTCACAATTGCGAGTTTATATCACGCAGTTCTGAGTTACATACCGTTAAATAGTTTGGGGTCAGTACATTTTTATTGTTTCTTTTTTTTTTTAAAGAAATTAATACTTTTATTCACCAAGGATGTATTAAGTTAATAATTTAAAGTTTATTAAAAGTTAATAATAAATAATTTACATTGTTATAAAATATTTATATTTTGAATAAACACTGTACTTTTTAAACTTGTTATTCATGAAAGAATCCTGGAAAAAAAAAAAAAAATCACAGGTTCCAAAAAATATTTGGCAGCACAACTGTTGATATTATCCAACATTGATCATTCTAATAATAAATCAGCATATTAGAATGATTTCTGAAGGGTCATGTGACACTTAAGACTGGAGTAACAGCTGATAAAAATTCAGCTTTTCATCAGAGGAATAAATTCTATTTTAAAGTATGTTAAAATAAAAAACATTATTTTATATTGTAAAAACATTTTGCAATATTACTGTTTTTTTCTGTATTTTTAATCAAATAAATGCAGCCTTGATGAGCATAAGAGACGTCTTTAAAGACTATTACAAGTCTTACTGACCCCAAACTTTTGAACGGTAGTGTATATTTACAGTATAACTAAAAAAACAAAGGTTGTGAAAAAAAGATTTTTGGCATAAAAGAAAAATCGATAATTTACCCGTGCTACTTAAGACTGGTTTTGTGGTCCAGGGTCACATATAATCACATGCTAGTTTCACATGCTATTTATAAAAAAAAAAAAAAACAGTAGGCAGTGTGTTAGTATTTAGCACAACATCGATGTTGAAATATAAATAACTGTTCTCTCAAATGTCAGTAGAGGTCAGGCTTCACACTCGGTAGTCATTGTTGGTTTCTAAATGAATATTTTGGAATTGGAAAGTACCTTAAAGTTACACATAATTTGCGTTAATGTACATTAATCATCTTAAATGCACCTGTAACTACAGGACTTTTCTTGAATATATGTCTCTTCATTGAACAAAGAATAAGAATCTAAAGAGTCACTGACTCCCTTTCGTTGTTAAATATAATTAAATCATACATCATTATATATAACATGCTGTTGTTTATGCCTCGTGGTGTGGTGAAGACGACAGGCTCATGTGTTAGTGTTGCTCTTGTGTAAACAGTGTGGATGCATGGTCAGCGAGGGGAGGGTTAAGGGGAAGTTGTGCTAAACAGGCTGTTGACTTCCTGTGCTGTTGTGGCTCAGCAGGCGTTCATTCTTGCTGTCCGTTACTCAGCCTCACATGCCGAGAGGGCAATGCTCAGTTCCTTCCCGAAAACAGCAATGTGAGAGCCGACCTGCGAAGTGCTCCTTTCTGCTTCTGCAAAAACACTCAAGCCTGATGAACAGTGAGACTTTAAAATTGTAATGTAGAGCTCTGACGACTACACAAAAATCTAGATAGATAGATACAGTTGAGGTCAAAAGTTTACATGCACCTTATAGAATCTGCAAAATGTTAACTATTTTAGCAAAATAATTATTATTTAGTACTGACCTGAGTAAGATATGAAAGACGTTTACAGTCCACAAGAGAAAATAAAAGTTGATAGTTGTTTAGTGATAGTTGTTCATGAGTTCCTTGTTTATCCTGAGCAGTTAAACTGCCTGCTGTTCTTCATAAAAATCTTTCAGGTCCCACAAATTCTTTGGTTTTTTAGCATTTTTGTGTATTTGAACCCTTTCCAACAATGACTGTGTGATTTTGAGATCAATCTTTTCACACTGCGGACAACTGAGGCACTCATGAACCTATTACAGAAGGTTCAAACACTCACTGATGCTTTATAAGGAAAAACGATGCATTAAGAGCCGGGGTTGAAAACTTTTGAACACAATAGAAATGTGTAGATTTTTCTTATTTTGGCGAAATATCATATTTTTTTCATTTAGCACTGCCCTTCAGAATATACCTACGTGTTTCCCAGAAGACAAAATAAGTTGAATTTACCCTGATCTTTAAATTGCAACAGTTTTCACCCCCGGCTCTTAATGCTTCGTGTTTCAGTCTGGAGCATCAATGAGTTTTTTAACCTTCTGTAATAGTTTCATAGGAGTCCCTCAGATGTCCTTACTCTGAAAAGATGGATCTCAGAATCATACAGTAATAGTTGGAAAAGGGTAAAAATACACAAAAATGCTGAAAAACCAAAGAATTTGTGGGACCTGAAGGATGTTTCTGAAGAACAGTTGCAGTTTAACTCTTCGGGACAAACAATAAAATAAAAAAAATAAAAAAATGTGGATCATTCATGTAACAAAACAGTATTACGTGTCAAGTGTATGTAAACTTTTGAGTGGGATAATTTTTATAAATTTAACTATTATTTTCTCTTGTGGACTATATGTAAACATCTTTTATGTGAAATATCTTATTCAAGTCAGTACTAAATAAAAACAAACATGCATTTTGTATGATTCCTCTTATTTTAGTCAAATAATTAACATTTTGCAGAGTCTACAAGGCGTATGTAAACTTTTGACAAATTTTGGTGTATTTTAACCTATTTCCTTGCTCAGTTATCAAATCACTCTAAGTTCTTTGAGTGTTGGTTTTAATGGAGGCATAACTATACCACACTCAACCACATCACGAGATTTCCCTCTGGTATAAATAAAATGATTCATAATGAAAACGAAATACAAAAACAATGCCTGTATCTGCTGACATTGTAAAACATGTGAAACAATAACAAACTTATGTTTGCTTTTCCCATACCAAACTACAATCCAAGTATAGCCACAAATTCTCACAGAAGAAAATGCCACGTTGTTCTAAAAGTGCATTTCCTCTTTGGAGAAAGTATTTGACAATAAGTCTTACTGAAGAATATCAAAGGTATAAACTTCAGCTGAAGCTTGAATACTGACAGATATCTAAAGGCCTACCCATAAAACCCATAAAATCCCCCCGAACCCATTTGAAAAACAGACTTTTCACGACTGAATTTGACCCACACTATGGCAGAAGTGCCTCTGAGCCCACGCCTGTGACTGCGCTCCCTAGTTTCTCTTTTTCTCTCTCTTTCTCTGTTCAAACCGCCATGACCTAGAGAAACACCACAGCGGTATTCTGGTTACACTCTGGTTTAACATGCACACATGGCTCTCAGTGTAAACAGCACACTCATACACACCGACACACACTGCCAGGTTCCCATGCTCGTTGCCTCACTGACATTTAGCTTTCCTTTTTTCTTTTCGTCACACACTTAGTGCCGCAAAATCATGAAAAATCCCACGTAGGCTGAGGTGCTAGTCGGCGTGGTTTAGGTTTAGTGGTCTAACCCTGATGATCCCCACAGTGAAAAGTCTGATAATGAATCCTTGCATTGGTCAATGTGGATACTCACTGTGGCCACATAATTACCTTTTTGTGCTTTAGAATCATTTATTACAGTTTGAAAGGATTCATAATTTTGTATTTAAATACAAAAGTTTTAAATCTGCATTGCGATATGATTGGATATGACTAGTTTTGGTCGCCTGTGATTGGTTCATGCGATAAATCCCGCCTCTTGTGTTCGTGCGCGTTCTCGTTCACGAATCCATAGATATGCGCGAATCAATCTGAATGAATCACAAAATGGCGTTAATGGGAAGACTGATTTAAAAAAGTAAGTGAACAACGCACACACTTAGATATAACCAGTTTGTTGTGTGAAAATAAGACTTAAAATGACATGAAAATATGATCTGTGAGAGTTTTTAATGAGTAAGTTAATCGAATTGAAGTAAATTTCTGCGTCTGCGTCTCTGAGCTTTAATGACTGACGATCCGGAAAAAAAAATTGTTAAAAGAACAGCTGAACTTATGTTCACAAATAAAACAGCCCATTGTTTAAATTGTTACTGCCTTAAGTTATTATTTCGTAATAAATGTAAAATTTATTTATGAAAACACTAACTTGATAAGATTCATACTTGGCTTATATATATCACACACACACACACACACACACACACACACACACACACACATATATACATATATACACACACACACACACACACACACACACACACACACACACACACACACACACACACACACACACACATGTTGGGTTTACATGTTTTATGGGGACATTCCATAGGCGTAATGGTTTTTATACTGTACAATCCGTATTTTCTATGGTCCTACACCTACCCTACACCTAAACCTAGCCCTCACAGGAGATTGTGCACACTTTTACTTCATCAAAAAAACTCATTGTGCATGATTTATAAGCCTGTTTCCTCATGGGGACCTGAGAAATGTCCCCACAAGGTCAAAATCTACTGGTATTCCTATCCTTGTGGGGACATTTGGTCCCCACAACGTGATGAATACCACACACACACACACACACACACACACACACACACACACACACACACACATATATATATATATATATACATATACACTCACCGGCCACTGAAGCAGATCGTCTTGACCATGTCTACATGCCTAAATGCATTGAGTTGCTGCCATGTGATTGGCTGATTAGAAATTTGCATTAACGAGCAGTTGGACAGGTGTACCTAATAAAGTGGCCGGTGAGTGTGTGTATACATATATATATATATATATATATATATATATATATATATATATATATATATATATATATATATTAGGGCTGTCAAAATTAACGTGTTAATAACTCGTTAACGCAAATTCATTTTAACGTCACTAATTTTATTAACGCGCGATTAACGCAGTGCGCATTTTCTGTTTGACCCACTACCTAGCAGTTAAAGAAATGGATAAACAATGTTGCCAACCTAGCGAAAAGTGTCTAGCAACAATACATAAACACATAATTGGACAAACCTAATATAGTTTCTGAGGCTCTCCGGTTTTGCCGAACGAGCGCGAGGTCTCCCAATGCGCGCGCACCTCCCTCTCTTTATATCTGCGTCTGCTCTGTTCAGCGAGCGGCAGAGGAGCAGCGCTTTCAGTTAAACCAGATATTATGTTGCTTCCAGTGCTTGAAGTGGGCCGGTACGCAGGCACGTCTGTATTTTATCCTTTTGCGTACTTGCGTACCGGCACTTCTGCCATATTTAATGAATGCAAGCGGAGTCGGGCTACATTATTGGTGCTGTGGGGTTGATGCGTAAAGCAACATACGAGTATGCAAGCGAAAACGGCCATAATTGCATATCATATGCACGCCAAAGTTAATTTCAGCTTATTAATAGCACGCCAAATAGAAACAGAAAATAATGCAGGGAATAGTGACTTATGTCCAGATGCCTGTAAATTATTCTTTTCAGCGATTGAATCATGATCATAATTCAGGATTTTTTTCAGTTATTATTTCAAATTACTTTGGTTGTCTGATAACAGAAATACTAAATTATAACAATGGAGACAGTTTTGTTGAGAACTTGGCTGCATCAAATTACAGTATGTGGGCACCAAGAGGCAAACAAATGTAATAATAAATGTACATTTTGCATGTTCAGAAGAAGTGAGCTGCCCTGTCCGGCAAATAATATAAACAGGCTTGTGTAAGTGAATTGCTCAGTGCAAAGAAAGAGAAGTAATGGGAACCTGGTATTTCTATGTTCTTTTTTTTTTCATGTGTGGAATAGACATGAACAAGTTATTTGAAAAACATCTATGACCTTTGAAACATGTCTAGTCTTCATGCTCTATGTTGAGTATGGTTTCACTAATAATAAACACATATTTGCTTAAAGCATCCATATTTGTCCATGCCAATGTTGATTAGAGTATTAAAAACTTTAAAAAGTATTAATTTAAGGTACATTCAGAACAGATAAAAATGTGCGATTAATCGCGCGTTAACTCACGACAACCATGCGATTAATCGCGATGAAAAATTTTAATCGATTGACAGCCCTAATATATATATATATATATATATATACACACACACACACACACACACACACACATATATATATACATATATATTTTGATCATGTAAATGCCTGTGAGCCACTTGAGCAATATTTCAGATGAAAGATAAATATGATAGCGATCCTTTACGTCCTGCCGCAACTGCCTCTGAGAACTCTGCATGGAGCAAAACCACACCACCGCCACCCCCTCTGTGATACCGAGAGCTGGGCAGTTGCTACAGGTCTTAGCAAAACAGGAAATTTCATGTTTCCTTTGCTACTTTTAGCGACTGCTCTTAACGCACAACTTCTGTGAACCTACATACAAGCAAGCGAGTGACTGAGGGACTGATATATAATAAAAAAAGTCTGTATAAAGGCCACTTTTGTTGTAGATGACTCCCAAATCAAATCCAAGCCAATCAATATGACTAGTATTTATTTAACAAGTGTTACATTATTACCAACAGTCGAGTATGGGCATTTAGAGGCATGTTTGTGAAAGGTTATTGTATTTAAAACAAGGACGTAATGACATTTTTTTAAAGTTTGATAATCTGCCGCTAAAAAAAAAAACAATGTTAGTCGGCCACTAAAAATGTCTATGCTGGTTACAGTCCTGATTTGAAATGTAACCTCATCTCACACATTAATATTTGACTATTAAATAAATATTGAGTATAGCTGTGGCACAAGTTATGAAGTACTAGAAAGAACAAGCTCATCAGTTTGATTGCTAATGAACACGTATACCAAAAACATCTTACAACAATCCTACAACGTTTTTAAAAAGTTATATAAATATTAGGACTAAACATGCTTAAAGTAATGTTTATGGAACATTCTAATAACTTTATATTATATACGTTCTCATAACATTGAGAAAAAATGTTTTAAGATCAACATTTTTGTAACCTTTAAATAACATTCTTATCACAAGAAAACTGGACATTTTAACGTTTTTAGAATATTAAAAATAAACATTCAAATAATGTTATATTTTGGGTGAAAATAACGTTTGTAGAGCACTGTAAGAAACATTTTTGCAACATTTACTCTACCGGTCAAAAGTTTTTGAACAGTAAGATTTTTAATGTTTTTAAAGTCTCTTCTGCTCACCAAGCTTGTATTTATTTGATCCAAAATGCAGCAAAAACAGCAAACTTTTTGAAATATCTTTACTATTTTAACTGTTTTCTATTTAAATATATTTTAAAATGTCATTTCTAAATTTTCAGCATTGTTACTCCAGTCTTTAGTGTCACATGATCCTCCAGAAATCATTCTAATATGCTGATTTCCTGTTCCAAAAAAACATTTTTATTATTCTTATGAATATTTAAAACAGTTGAGAACATTTTTTCAGGATTCTTTGATAAATAGAAAGATCCAAAGATCAGTATTTATCTGAAATAAAACGTTTTTACAACATTGTACACTTTTTTTTGTACTTTTATGTAGCAAGGATGCTTTAAATTAATCAAAAGTGATGATAAAGATATTTATAATGTTACAAAAGATTTCTATTTCAGATAAATGCTGTTCTTCTGAACTTTCTATTCATCAATATATCTGAAAAAAATTCTACTCAACTGTTTTCAACATAATAAATGTTTTTTGAGCAGCAAATCAGTATATTAGAATGATTTTTAAAGGATCATGTGACTGGAGAAATTCTGCTAAAAATTTGGCTTTGAAATCACAGGAATAAATTACATGTAAAAAATATTCAAACAGAAAACAGTTATTTTAAATAGTAAAAACATTTCGAAATTATACTGCTTTTGCTGTACTTTGGATCAAATAAAAGCAGGGTTGGTGAGAAGAAAGTAAAAAAAAAAAACAATTAAAAATTGTACTGTTCAAAAACTTTTGACTGTTGTAAATAATGTTACAATCTTGACAAAAAAACATTTCAAAGCAATGTTCCCTTAATGTTTTTATAACCAAACTTTGATACCTAGGATAGTGAAGTTGTTTTGAATCAAGCTTTGGCCAAATAAATGCAAATCTAAAATATCAAGACTAAAAAGTACAACTGCAACCTTTGTTTAAAAGGAAACACATCTCTCACATTTACAGATCATCCAGCAGCCAAACAATTTTCATGCATTTTAATGATGATAAAATGAAATACATTCACATTTACAGACCAATATGGCCTAAATCTTTCACATTAATATCATATCACATTATATATAATCTTCTGTTATGTCCAGTATTTAACATGTTTCTCAATAAGGAGCCGGCCTCCAGCATCTCTTTTTAATAGCACGAGGCAACATTCTTGGCTTAAAGGTGAGCATGTAAATGACAGATATACCCATGATGGAAACACTGACTGTTACAAAGAGAAGAATGTACCAAACAACAGACTCCTCATTACTGGAACCACCACAGTGGAGAACGTCCAAAAGCACGACCCTGTGACGCCTGTAGTTTAAGTCCAAACATGTAATCTCTGAGAGATCAACAATACTGACGTCTTTATTCTCCCCGAAGGTCTTGTACCAGTCTAAATGGCAACAGTTGAAGGCATTTCCATTCATATAAACAGTCTGCAGTCTTTGAGCTAACATGCCAGCATGTTGGGACGGGATGGTTGTCAACATGTTATCCCTCAAGTCCAGAAGCTTAAGGTTTAATGCCATTAGAGATTCAGGAAGTTCTGTTAGTGAGTTTCTACAGATGTTTAAAAACTTCAAATGGCTGTATGAAGAGAAGTCGAAGTTGTGAAAACCGGTATTACCAAGTCCCAAGTGCTGCAACGTGTTTGCGAGACCTTCTAAAGATTCCTGTTTAAGGTTCAAGTCTGGATTGTTGGAAAGTTCGAGATGGGTCAGTGGTGTGCCCTTAAACGCTGAAGATGGGATGTTCTGAATGCTACACCCGGCAAGATAGAGCTGTTTTAGGGAAACAATATTGGACCACATAAGACATCCTGAGGAACTTGGCAAGTAGCACACATCCACAGAATTGTAACTGAGATCTAGTGTCCGAAGTTTTGGTAGACTGGAGAAAATCCTTGTTGGAAGGTCTTGAAGATCATTTGTGCTCAGATTGAGATGTGTGAGATTGTTCAGCTCGCTAATGGAGTGTTCGCTTGCTTTCAGCTCGGTTAACTTGTTTCGGCTAACGTCCAGTTCATAGAGGGTGACCGGAAGATCTTCAGGCGTCAAACTGAAGGACTGTAAACAGTTACTTCTCAGCCTCAGCCAGTAAAGATGCGGCATCCGTTGAACAAATCCCTGAGGAAAGTAGTTGACCTTGTTTTCACTCAGGTCCAAAAGCTCTACTGACGAAAGATCACCGTGAAGGTTCTCGTTCCAGAGCTCTACTGTGACGCTGCTTACGTTTTGTCCCAAGTTGTAGTACTCAACACTAGTGGTCCAGTTTGAACTGGTGTAATTTGATAAGTGCTGGTAAAAACCGACTCGATTGTTGGACAAGAGCAAAGTTCTTATTCGGTTTTTCGTTGGAAGGAATGGAAAGAACATCAAATGGTTGTCAGAGAGATCCAACGTCTCTAGTTGGAAGGTCTCAGTCAAGTTTTGATTGGTTATGAACCATTCGATGGAATTGTGGCTGGCGTTTAGGACCAGCAGTTGAGTCATTTCAAAGTTGACCAAACATGGTAAGCAGTTGAAGGCCAGGTTTAACCTCTGGAGCTTTCTCATGTGATCAAACGCTCCATCGATCTCAAACAACAAGTTCTTCTCGACGTTCAACTCTCTGAGCTGATGAAGGTTTCTGAATGTTGACTCATCCAGCCTTAGCATGGCATTCCGGGACAAGTATAGAGACTCAAGCGAGGAGAGATTCTGTACCAGCATGGACACAATGTCCTCCGAGAGGCCATTACCCGAAAGATCAAGGGTTTTGAGTTGGGACAGAGAGCTTAAGGACTGGGCCACCTGCTTATGTCCAAGGTAAAGCTCATTGTTGGCTAAATTGAGGTTTTCTAGAAGAGGCGATTCAGAGAACACACTCTCTTCAACCGTCATTAGCCGATTGTTTGCACAGCTGAACGTCCGTAGAAGAGGATACCTGGAGAGACAGCCATCTTGAAGATTTACCAAAAGGTTCTTGTCTAAGAAGATCTCCTCAATTTGAGGTGGTAAATAATCTGGTATGGCGGAGAGCTGACAGCTGTTGCATAGAGCCGTGCTTTGGATCTTGAGATGGGGAAAGAGACAAAAAAAAAAAAAAAAAAGAGAGAAGGAAAGACTAATTTAGAATATTCTTACACACAATGGAATTTTTTTAAAATAGTGTCATAATGAGATTATTCATTTCCATTACAGGTCATTTGAAGCTCAACATCAAAAATAGACAAACAAACAAATTTAGCCCACATGTGGTTTTGCTGATTAGACTTACACTACCCATGGGGGGCAGCCGTGGCCTAATGGTTAGAGATTCGGACTTGTAACCCAAAGGTTGCAGGTTCGAGTCTCAGGTCCGGCAGGGATTGTAGGTGGGGGGAGTGAATGTACAGCACTCTCTCCACCCTCAATACCACGACTGAGGTGAGTCCCTTGAGCAAGGCACCGATCCCCCAACTGCTCCCCGGGCGCCGCAGCAATGGCTGCCCACTGCTCCGGGTGTGTGTTCACGGTGTGTGTGCACCATACTTGGCCTCACTCACCCCCTTTCCTTTCCTTTCCCCTTTCAGTCAAAAGTTTTTGAACAGTAAGATTTTTAGTATTTTTTTTTTTTTAAGAAGTCTGTTCTGCTCACCAAGCCTGCATTTATTTGATTCAAAGTACAGAATAAATGTAAAATTTTGAAATATTTTTACTATTTAAAATAACTGTTTTCTATTTGAATATATTTTAAAATGTAATTCATTCCTGTGATTTCAATGCTGAATTTTTTGCATCATTACTCCAGTCATATGATCCTTCAGAAACCATTCTAATATGCTGATTTGCTGTTCAAACATTTATTATTATTATTATTATTATGCTGAAAACAGCTGAGTAGAAGTTTTTGAGGTTTCTTTAATGAATAGAACATCACTTTTGATCAATTTACAGCATCCCTTTATTAAAGCTAAATAAAGTATTAATTTCTATCATTTCTCTCCTCCCCGAAGCAAAACCTCTTGAAGCTTTTGAATGGTATTTTGTAAAATGCGACAAAAGCTTTTTATTTCAGATAAATGCTGATCTTTGGATCTTTCTATTCATCAAAGAATCTTAAAATAAATGTAAGATCATGTGGATCATGTGACACTGAGGACTGGAGTAATAATGCTGAAAATTTTGATCACAGGAATAAATAACATTTTAAAATATATTCAAATAGAAAGCAGTTATTTTAAATAGTAAAACTATTTCACAATATTATAGCTTTTACTGCATTTGGATTAAATAAATGCAGGCTTGGTGAGCAGAAGAGAATTCTTTAAAAAAAAAAAAAAAAAGAACATTTTAAATCGTACTGTTCAAAAACTTTTGACTGGAAGTGTATTCATGGTAAAAATGTTTAGTCAAGTAGCCTAAAAATGTCCCTCATGTCGTAACATCTAAATAAAATGGTTCAAATCAACCTGAATACATCAGATTACACCACACGTAATAGTTTGTTAAGGTAACAACTGCAACATCATACTTTAGGATCTTTAAAAACTACTATGTAATATGCTTAAGCAATAAGCTTCCCTTCCAGAGAATTATCATGCGCGTCAGTGTTCATCTAGATGTATTTGTACAGTCTTTTCTCACATACCAGCCTGCAGGGGAATATCTGCGGATGTCCTGAGACCGAAAGCAGGACGACCAGTAGCGGCACCACTGCGTGACAGAGCACCATGGACAAGCGATCGAACACCGGCATCTTAACATGATCACTGTGATGAAGTAATAAAAACATAATGATCACAACTGTGCATAAATATATATAATGTCCATTTAAAGGTTTCAATCTGACCCTGGACCACAAAACCAGTTATAAGTGTCAATTTAAACTTTTGAGATCATCTTAAAGCTGAATACGCTTTCCATTGATGTGTGGTTTGTTAGGATATGACAATATACAACTATTTAAAAATCTGGAATATGAGGGTGCAGAAAATCTAAATATTGAGAAAATCGCCTTTAAAATTGTCCAAATGAAGTTCTTAGCAATGTATATTACTTATCAAAAATTAAGTTGTGATATATTTATGGTAGGAAATTTACAAAATATCTTCATGGAACATCTTTACTATTGATCATTTTGACCCAAACAATGTATTGTCGGCTATCGCTACAAAGATACCCGTGCCGCTTAAGACTGGTTTTGTAGTCCAGGGTTACAAATAAGTATTCTTTAATTTCTTAAAACATTATTTTGTGAATCCACTTGAAATTACACATTGCTGTTGCATTTGAAAGTAATTTTTGTAATATATGAGTACACACACACACACTGTAATATAAAGTGCATCTCAAATCTTTTAGACACTAAAATTGTTCCTTTAAAACATAAATTTATATTTTTTATAACAGAAATTACTTTGACACCAAGTGGTCTACCTGTGGCAGGGACACCGGAAATTTGTGGCTACAGCTAAAGTGAATCTACTTGGGCCAACTGTGATACAGGTTATAACCTAAATCAGACTGGTTAGACTGCACACGTTTAGTCTCGGTCATAAATCAATACACACTGGCTTTCAAAACATTTGAACACTTAAGTCAAACCTAAATGTCACTGCATTAACAAAAAACAAACTAAATGCTCTTTTGCATTTATACAAAAGAGAGTTTCACTAAGATCAAATCTAAAAGGTCATCATTTGGAGATCTAAAAAGTCTTTGTTTGTAGATGCCAGTTGGTTTGATATTTTGTTATCTAATTATTTGACATTTCAAGTGTGACCCACGAGTGCAAATACTTTTGACTCCAATGTGCATTAAAAGACAGTCACAAATTGCAAGCAATCAAAAATGTGATCGCCGCAAAAATTGATAATATTGCGCCGTTGAGTAAGATACGACAGGTGACTATCTCTGCAATGAGTGTACTGAAAGTCATACTGAATCAAAAAGATAAACTAAAGGTATTAAACATTCACCCTGTCCGTTTCATATTTACACACACTCTCACGTGGGTATAACGTGCACACTTACCCCAGTGGCCAGGATCGCGCCCTCCGCTCCTCTGTGAAGTTCACAGAAGAACATTACATCGGTTTGCGGGGAGGTTCTGTTGGCTTGGTCTCTCCGGAGATGCAAAGTGCTTGACATCTGCATCTCTGCAATGTCTTTAGTAATTGCGGAAGCAAGCAAGCAACGGAAACGCAGTCACATGAAGGCAGCCAAGATCATAAATTTCACACACACGCGCGCGCGCGCGCACGCACTCTGCACGGTCAGAAATATGCACGTTAAATATGTAAAAATCGACCACATCCCACAACAGCAAAGGTATTTCGGTTTCAGTACACTAACAGACTAGGAGAATGAGCGCGAATGACACTTAATGGACATTTAAAACATGAAGAAAATATTGATGTGATAATAAGTCACGCGTGAGGTGCAAAGCACCTGTAAAAATGTATGTTGCACAAACATTTCGACCTTATTTCTGTCTTGTTCAGTAGACCACAAACCTACCAAGTGAACACACCCAAAGCACCCACTACTGGTTTCACTCATCAGATACTACTCAAGAGGAAACCACCAAGAGCTCACACCCTTCCTGCTAGAAAGATGCAGGCCCATCACTTCTGCTCGTTGAAACTGTCACATTCTTCTCACAAGCTGTGCTAATTGTGAAAAATGTGTGAAAACGTTCACCCGTGTCACGTTGCTTCATTTACAAACACATCTGCTGATAGCCATCAGCCTAAAAGTGATCCAGTGTGTGTACACAATTATTTTCATGACAGTAATGTTCCCCACATCCCATTTTTATTTTTTCTCGCAGTAGGCAAAATTGCACCGCAAATAGAAAGATGCACAGATTATATTGTTACATATTCAGTTAACAGTAAGAATTAGGTTGTTTAAAGCTTCTATATATATACCATGTGGAAAGTCGGTCAACTTTGACCTGTTTTACAGAAGTAAACAAATGTAGTATAAAGTGCTGCATGTAGTTGCAACTTGCACATAAATAAGATCTCAAATGCTGAAGATAACATTCATGATTGCATGTGCAAAACTCGATGCTAGTGTGTTCTGTATGGTTCCTACTGGTTGTAGTGCGTTGCTATGGAGTTGCTAGGGTGCCGAGTCATTTTAGTGCAGTGCTATGCAGTTGCTAAGTTGGTCAAAGTCATTTTAGCGCTTTGGTTGTTAGAGTGTTAAGTCATTTTTTGTGCAGTAGCGTTTTTTTAGTGCACTTCTTTGTGGTTGTTAGGGTGTTGAGTCATTTTTAGTTCGTTGCTAAGGTGATATTTCTAGTTTTTGGTACCCTGGAAATCCAGAGGTCTCGCGAGAGCACAATTTGAATTGTCTCTGCAAGACACTCTGGCATCGAGCAATGATGCAGGTTACTGCAATACGTAAGCAATTGTGGGAACCAATCAAATCGGTGTATCTGATGTAGGCGGGCCAGAGGCGAGCTAAGCTGATGATGACAGCACTGCGACGTCCGAATCATATAGTAAACTTTGAAAGATCGCTGTCGCTACAGATGAACAACAAGTTGTTTGAAACGGCTTTGGCCGCTACAATGAACGAGTTAGACTTGGCTTTCCATATAAAAGAGGAACAGAAAACCGAAAACTCGAATCGTTCCTTTGCAAGAAGGACGTTTTTGCTGTTTTGCCGACTGGATACGGCAAGAGTTTAATCTATCAGTTCACGAGTTCACGCTTACATATAATTAGCCGGAGAATAGTAGTGCATGTTTGGCGTGCTGTCCGGTGAAGGGCTCCAAGCTCGGGAGTGGCCCGAACCCAGAGTACGTTACCCCCCAATAGAAGTAGCGAGAACTCGGAGTGATGAGATGGGGTGGTGGAGGTTTACTGATAAACCATCGAGTAAATTGAGGTGATTCAGCTGTATTTAAACCTATGGCGCTGATTGACTTGTGATGTTTACGCTAAGCATCTGACGCGCTTCTCCCGAACTTTGTTAATGAAACTAGAGTTGTGACGTTCGCGAACGAACCGATTCTTTTGAACGGCTCATAAACATGAACGATGGGAGCCGAGTCGCGGCTGGGGGGGAGCCGTTCTTTCTGTCGTTCTTTTTTCCTATGCGTGTTTCACCAAAGGGACTTTGGTTTCACACAGATGCACACAAATTATTCCCGGATGGTCTACTACTTAACTTAAGAATTCGAAGTGCGGATCAATGCACACTCTAACGGCTAATATTGGCCACAACACATTGCGCGGTGAACGAGGATCCGATTATAACTACAAACACGCATAAAAAATGTTTAAAAAAACTACAAACATGGCGGATACGCGCTACCAACGGACAGGTAGAGAAAGGGGTTTTTGAGATAACTAATCAATGTGTAACCTAATAAATAATATTTAAATAATGTTATCCATGGTATATTTCATGTGCAGCAACATTATGAACTTTTATAATGACAGGTTTGGTCATTAACTTTTAAATGCATCATTATGTAAACACGAGCAAAGTTCTCGGCATAAAAGACTAGTAGGCAAGGTAAATCCAAAATAGTGATGCCACTGTCTAAGGCGCAGAGGGATGTTGTGCAGCCCTATGGAATATAGTCCACACATGACAAATGAGGTAATAATCAATATTTCAGAATAATTCAAACTCAGATATTGGTGTGTGATATCTGAGTTTTAATTATTTGACTACAAATCTCACCTCATAATTCCTCCCAGTGATTATTTCCAGGATAAACTGAGATGCCCCCAAACTGGCTTCCTAAAACTGACTAAATATTTAAAAAGAGCCAAAAGAGCCGTTCTTTTGAACGGCTCTTTGAAAGGAACGGATCGCCAAGATCCGGATCCCCTCAAAGAGCCATAAATCCCATCACTAAATGAAACATCATTTAGCTCTGCTGGTAGCTAAGCGTGATTGGTCGTGGCGTTATCCAATTGCGTGCAGTTAGAGTTTCAAATGCATGCTTGGTGCCGCCCCTCGAGTTAGGCAGTTTTCATTGCTCGATCCCAGACCCTTAATCTTAATAGATTAGGGTCTGGATTTTTCCAGGCTAAGTTTTTGGTGCACTTCTCTGCGATTGTTAGGGTGTTAAGTTGTTTTTAGTGCATCGCTAAGGTGATCCTAGTCATTTTTAGGGTGTGTCAGTGGGGTTGTTAGGATGTTAAGTCATTTTTAGAACATTGCTAAGGTGATCCTAGTAGTTTCTAATGCAGTACCATATTTTTTGTGTGTTGCTAAGGTGATCCTAGTCATTGTTAGGGTGTGTCAATTGTTGGGGTTGTTAGAATGTTAAGTCGTTTTTAGTACATTGCTAAGGTGATCCCAGTAGTTTCTAATGCAATACCATTTTTTAGTGTGTTGCTAAGGTGATCCAAGTCATTTTTAGGGTGTTGAGTAATTTGTAGTGTTTTTAGTAATCCTAGTCGTTTTTAGTTCAATAGGGTTTTTTGGTGTGTTGCTAAGGTGATGGGTTTCAATGGGGTTGTTTGGGTGTTGAGTCATTTGTAATGCAGTAACAGTTTTAGTGTGTTGCTAAGGCAATCCTGGTTGTTTTTAGTGCAGTAGAATTTTTTTAGTGCATTGTTATGGTGATCCTAATAATTTTTAGTGCAGTAGCATTTTTAGTGCGTTGCTAAGGTGATCCTAGTCATTTTTAAGGTGTTTCCATGGGGTTGTTAGGGTGTTGAGTCCTTTTTAGTGCATTGCTAAGGTGATCCTAGTCGCTTTTTTGTGCATTTCTATGCAGTTGTTAGGGTGTTGATTTGTTTTTAGTGCGTTGCTAAGGTGATGCTAGTTGTTTTAGCATGCTTCTATACGGTTGTTAGGATGTTGAGTTGTTTTTAGTGTGTTGCTAAGGTGATCCTAGTTGGTTAAGTCTGCTTCTATGCGGTTGTTAGGATGTTGAGTTGTTTTTAGTGCATTGCTAAGGTGATCCTAGTTGTTTTTGTGTGCTTCTATGTGGTTGTTAGGGTGTTGAGTCGTTTTAAGTATAGATATACAGTGGGTATGGAAAGTATTCAGACCCCCTTAAATGTTTCACTCATTGTTATATTGCAGCCATTTGCTGAAATAATTTAAGTTTTTTCCTCATTAGTGTACACACAGCACCCCATATTGACAGAAAAACACAGAATTGTTGACATTTTTGCAGATTTATTAAAAAAGAAAAACTGAAATATCACATGGTCCTAAGTATTCAGACCCTTTGCTCAGTATTTAGTAGAAGCACCCTTTTGATCTAATACAGCCATGAATCTTTTTGGGAAAGATGCAACAAGTTTTTCACACCTGGATTTGGGGATCCTCTGCCATTCCTCCTTGCAGATTCTCTCCAGTTCTGTCAGGTTGGATGGTAAACTTTGGTGGACAGCCATTTTTAGGTCTCTCCAGAGATGCTCAATTGGGTTTAAGTCAGGGCTCTGGCTGGGCCATTCAAGAACAGTCACGGAGTTGTTGTGAAGCCACTCCTTCGTTCTTTTAGCTGTGTGCTTAGGGTCATTGTCTTGTTGGAAGGTAAACCTTCGGCCCAGTCTGAGGTCCTGAGCACTCTGGAGAAGGTTTTCATCCCTGTACTTGGCCGCATTCATCTTTCCCTCGATTGCAACCAGTCGTCCTGTCCCTGCAGCTGAAAAACACCCCCACAGCATGATGCTGCCACCACCATGCTTCAGCGTTGGGACTGTATTGGACAGGTGATGAGCAGTGCCTGGTTTTCTCCACACATACCGTTTAGAATTAAGGCCAGAAAGTTCTATCTTGGTCTCATCAGACCAGAGAATCTTATTTCTCACCAACTTGGAGTCCTTCAGGTGTTTTTTAGCAAACTCCATGCAGGCTTTCTTGTGTCTTGCACTGAGGAGAGGCTTCCGTTGGGCCACTCTGCCATAAAGCCCCGACTGGTGGAGGGCTGCAGTGATGCTTGACTTTCTACAACTTTCTCCCATCTCCTGACTGCATCTCTGGAGCTCAGCCACAGTGATCTTTGGGTTCCTCTTTACCTCTCTCACCAAGGCTCTTCTCCCCCGATAGCTCAGTTTGGCCGGACGGCCAGCTCTAGGAAGGGTTCTGGTCGTCCCAAACGTCTTCCATTTAAGGATAATGATGGCCACTGTGCTCTTAGGAACCTTAAGTGCAGTAGAATTTTTTTTGTAACCTTGGCCAGATCTGTGCCTTGCCACAATTCTGTCTTTGAGCTCTCCAGGTAGTTCCTTTGACCTCATGATTCTCATTTGCTCTGACATGAGCTGTAAGGTCTTATATAGACGGGTGTGTGGCTTTCCTAATCAAACACAGCTGGACTCAAATGAAGGTGTAGAACCATCTCAAAGATGATCAGAACAAATGGACAGCACCTGAGTTAAATATATGAGTGTCACAGCAAAGGGTCTGAATACTTAGGACCACGTGATATTTCAGTTTTTCTTTTTTAATAAATCAAAAATGTCAACAATTATGTGTTTTTCTGTCAATATGGGGTGCTGTGTGTACATTAATGAGGAAAAAAATGAAATAAAATGATTATAGCAAATGGCTGCAATATAACAAAGAGTGAAACATTTAAGGGGGTCTGAATACTTCTGTATTAACTGTATATACGTAGATGCCTCATTAGTGACTGTTTCTATAGGCCACTATACGTAAGCCATCCGCCATATTGCAGCAGTCAACTTGACGTCAGTCACTTATAGAAATCACTGAATATTCGAAAATGCCACAGTCCTACACAGCCATTGGTCTGCAAACCCATAGTATGACAAATGACATCAAGTTGAATGTTCCAAGATGGCGGACGCATCTACATGCTTGGAGCAGTCCAATGGGTGATCGTGTTTTTTAGTGCAATGCTAAGGTGATCCTAATCCATTTTTAGGGTGTTTTATGCATTTTTAGTGCTGAAGTGTTTTTAGTGCATTGCTAAGGTGATCCTAGTCATTTTTAGTCCTCTTCTATGTGTTTTTAGTGTTGTAGTGTTTTTCAGTGCGTTACTATGGTGATCCTAGTTATTTTTAGTGTTCTTCTTTGTAGTTGCTAGGGTGTTGAGTTGTTTTTAGTGCAGTAGTGTTTTTTTTTAAGCACTGCTAAAGTGATCCTAGTAGTTTTAAGTGCACTTCTATGGGGCTGTTAGGCTGTCAAGTCAATTTTAGGGCAGTAGTGTTTTTTAGTGCGTTGCTAAGGTGAGTCTAGTCATTTTCAGTCCTCTTCTATGCGTTTTTAGTGTTGTAGTGTTTTTCAGTGCATTGCTAAGGTGATCCTAGTTGTTTTAGGTATGCTTCTTTGTGGTTGCTAGGGTGTCGAGTTATTTTAGTGCAGTAGTGTTTTTTAGTGCGTTGCTAAGGTGAGCCTAGTCATTTTCAGTCCTCTTCTATGCGTTTTTAGTGTTGTAGTGTTTTTCAGTGCATTGCTAAGGTGATCCTAGTTGTTTTAAGCGTGCTTCTTTGTGGTTGCTAGGGTGTCGAGTTGTTTTTAGTGCAGTAGTGTTTTTTTGGTGCGTTACTAAGGTGATCCTAGTCATTTTTAGTGCACCTCTATGGGGCTGTTAGGGTGTCGAGTCATTTCTAGTGCAGTAGTGCTTTTTAGTACATTGCAAAGGTGATCTTAGTTGTTTTAGTTTGCTTCTATGTGTTTTAGTGCTGTAGTGTTTTTTAGTGCATTGCTAAGGTGATTTTTAATGTGTTTCTATGCAGTTGTTAGGGTGTCAATCCCAGTCATTTTTAGTGCACTTCTTTGGTTTGCTAGGGTGTTGTTTGTTGTGTTTTTTAGTGTGTTTCCAGTTATTTTTAGTGCACTTTTTTCTGGTCGCTATGCTATTTTTAATGTGTTGCTATACAGTTGCTAAGGTGATTTAAGTTTTAGGATGTGTCTAATGCAGTTTCTAGGTCAGAGGTGTCCACATAAGAATTTTTACAAATATTTTTTACGCATAATTTTCACCTGATGAAATGTTTTTTTTTTAACTTGACATGGGTGTAAAAAATGCCAATGGATAGGATAGAAGTTTTAAGATATAAGATTTTATTAATTTACGTAACTTTCCAGGACTATCAATCTCACTTTATAAATAGGCTACTTTATATATTCAGATAACCCTGGTTATTCAAAAAAAAAAAAAAAAGTTAAGGGGGAGAATTAAAGCTTATTTTTCATTGTTTTATTTGTCTTATTATAAATAATTTTAAGTCATCTATAATTGTCCTTTCCTGCCATTTTAGACAAATCACAGTACACAAAGTGAACACTTACAGAGCAGATATAACTGTCAACATTGTTTTGCCTTGTGGAGGAAATCAAGATGACGGATGCCACCTTGTGGTGAAATAACAACAACTATGGGATTTTCATGAATTCCTAAATACCAATATGATTAGACTAATTTACCACCAGATTACATAAATCCACATCAAGGCAACAATAGAACAGGCTGGGATACGTTCACAGTCTGGCACAATTTAGAGTTTATTTGGAGTCTCCATAACCTCAGTTATAGCAAAGATAGACCTCAATAAATAAATACTATACACTTCTACATCACAGTTAAGATGTACAGTAACAAACGGAATAACGACATACTACCTTTGCCTGTCCTGAAAAATAATAATAAAAAAACAGAGGAAGAGACTGGTATACTGCATGCAGATAACTGCTCTGAAAAAAAAAAAACAATGGTAATATATCAGTACATCGTTTTGGCATGTTTACTTCATGTCGTTTACCTACACGTACATTTGTTTTTGTGTGTGTGACAGCCTGAGCCGTCCTCGTACTCATATAGTAGCTTCTCATTTCATGCGTGTGTAAAATGTTTGTAATGAATTAGAAAACTTTGCCACTTGTCTCTTCTAGTTTGGCTTCATTTTATACATCATAAAATAGAACAGCTGCTCCCTGTGCGATTTCATAAATTAGGTTAAAACCAGGTTAAAAAAAGGTCCCATGTCTTCAAAAAGGATTAAAAGCAAATAGATGTTCAACTGAAATCCGCAGATGTGTGTTGGACATCCATCAACAAGCCCGCCACCAACCACCAATTTCCCCATTTTTTGAGTCCAGATGTGAAAAGCCAAGAGTCTTATCTATGTCAAGCAGCAGTTCCCATGGTGCTCTCCGGTTCCAATAGCGGCACCAAGATCCTACTTATCCATCCAGGGGTCTTCCCAGATACACCATAGTCACTTCAGTGTTCCCATAGACGGCGGACACAGCTGGAAACAGACATGTTTTGGGCAGCCCTCGGAACGCCACTCCAAGGAACTCAAAACCTCGCTCAAAGGCTAGTGTCTTATCATCCATGTCCAGAATTACACGTATTCTCTCCCCAATCTGGAAAACAAATACAAACATATTATAAATATTTTAAGTAAAACTTCATAATTTACTCTCCCTCCCGTTGTTCCAAACTTGTATGGTATGCAGGGTGAAAAAGCTCTCAAACTTAGATATTTGAGTTGATTTAACTTAAAATTTTAAGGCAGCTGGGTAACTTACCTAGCTTTTAAGTTTAAAAAAACATTTTTTGTTAAGTCAACTCAAATATCAAATATATAAGTTGTCACTTAGTACAACTTAACATTTTAAGTTGACTAAACTTATTTGAGTTGACTGAACTTAAAATTTTAAGGCAACAGGGTAACTTTTTTTTTTTAAAGTTGACTCAACAAATTATTATTATTATTTTTTTTTACAGTGTACTACCTGTCTGGGCCTTGAACGTAGTAGTTGCATTGCTGTCTATGCAGGGTCAGAAAGCTCTCGGATTTCATCAAGAATATCTTAATTTGTGTTCCAAAGATGAACGAAGGACTAATGCGTTTGGAACGACATGAGGGTGGCGTTAATTTTTGGGTGAGTTATCCCTTTAAAGGAACACTCCACTTTTTTTGGAAATAGGCTCATTCTCCAACTCCCCCCGAGTTAATAAGTTGATTTTTACCGTTTTGAAATCAATTCAGCCGTTCTCCTGTTCTGGCGATATCACTTTTAGCATAGCTTAGCATAGATCATTGAATCCTATTAGACCAATAGCATCACGTTCAAAAATGACCAACAAGTTTCGATATTTGTCCTATTTAAAACTTGACTCTTCTGTAGTTATATCGTGTACTAAGACCGGTGGAAATGCAAAGCTTAAATTTTCTAGGCTGATAAGATTAGGAACTACACTCCCATTCCGGCGTAATAGTCAAGGAAGTTTGCTGCCGTAATAAGGCTGAAGCAGGAGCAGTAATACCATGCAGCACATGTGCAAATGCTAAACTAGCTGGGAACTCATTTCTGATAATACTCCGCCTGCTTTGGCCATATTACAGCAGCAAACTTCCTTGACTATTACGCCCAGTTTGTCTGCAACCATTTACAAAAGTTGGAAAATAATGCCTCGTGTTACGATTTTAGAAGTCGTGTAGTGTATTTTAGCCTTTATAAGCCTTATTCTAAGTGTTCTGCAGAAATACAATAGCTTTGTACAAACATTTTATACTTTAGACTAGAGCTTTGGCAGAGATTCTCAGCAAATAATGCATAATTTCGGCCTGCTCACAAAGTTAAAAGGTAGCTTCGGAAGACTTGGAAAATAGTGCATGAGTCATATTATGACTGCTTTATGGTGTTTTTTTTTTCCATTTTTGGAGCTTGTGGTCACATTAATGTTGTTGTATTGACTGCACAAAAATCATTCAAAATATTTCTTTCCACAGAACTATTACAGCAAAAATAGGAGGTTTAGAAAATGAGAGTTCATTCTTTTTTAAGATTATTTTTCCTTAAATAATTCTTTAATAAACATTTCACCTAAAATGACAAACCTGACATCATTTACTCAACTTCATGTCATTTCACTCATAGTTTGCTTTTTCTTTTTAGCTTTTCTGTGAAACACAAGAATGTTTGAATATTTTAAGTATATTTCAGCTGTTTTTGTCCTTCTTATGAAAGTCAATGTACAAAAAAGGACATAAAGGTAGCGTAAAACTAATTCATATGACTTGGCTGGTATATTGTAAGTTACTTTGTATGATAAACAGAATTGCAAGCCTTTTTTCAATTTCAAATAAAATAAAAACATTGATGAGTGCAGACACATAGAAGCTGTGGCACAATTTACTATGTACTATGCTTTTTACTATGGTGTATGGATTTTGTAAGGTAATTTGTCATCCAGCATTGGAGTCTGATAGTATAAGGATAGCTTTGACAGCTTGGTGTCCAACATTACACACTTAGTTAAGTTAAAGGGATAGTTCACCCAAACATGTAATTTCTGTCATTAATTACTCAACCCCATGTCGTTCCAAACCTGTAACTTACCCAGCTTTTAAGTTAAACAAACAACATTTTTTGTTAAAATATCCAAGTTGTCACTTAGTACAAATTTACATTTCAAGTTGACTAAACTTATTTAGGTTTTTGTTTTCTTTGCACAAAAAAGTATTCTTGTAGCTACTTAAAATTAGGGTTGAACCAATGATGTCACATGGACTATTTTAATGTAAAAAAAAAAAAAAAACTATTTGTTGAGTCAGCTTAAAATAATTTGTCGCATGGCTGCCATACAATTTTTTTAAAAGTTCAGTCAACTTGAAATGTTAAGTTGTACTAAGCAACAACTTTTGAAATTTGAGTTGATTCAACTTAAAATTGTAACTCACCCAGCTTTTAAGTTTAACAAACCAAATTTGTTAAGTCAACTCAAATATGTTACTTAGTACAACTTTACATTTCAAGTTGACTAAACTTATTTGAGTTGACTGAACTTAAAATTTTAAGGCAGCAGTAACAAATAATTTTAAGTTGATTCAACAAATTGTGTTTTTTTTTTTTTTTTTTATACAGTGTACTGCCTTTCTGGGCCTTGAACGTAGTAGTTGCATTGCTGCCTATGCAGGGTCAGAAAGCTCTCGGATTTCATCAAGAATATCCTTATTTGTATTCCAAAGGACAAAGGACTTATAGGTTTGAAACATCATGAGGGTGATGTTCATTTTTGGGTAACCTATCCCTTTAATATTTTGAGTCGAATTTAGAACACGCTAGTAATTTTCATGTTTCTGTGTGAGTTTGTTGTTTTCAGAATGACTTGAAAAGTCATAAGAAAACTGTGTGAGATACTCATTCATTCATTTAATGGCCAGTTTGTCTGTAACCATTTACAAAAGTTGGGAAGTGATGCCTAGTGTTTTCAAATCTGTTACGAAGTCGGGTAGTTTATTCTAGCCTTTATAAGATGTATTCCAAGTGTTCTGCAAAAATACAATAGCTTTGTACAAACAGCATTTTATATTTTAGACTAGAGCTTTGACAGAGATTCTTGGCAAATCATGCATAATTTCAGCCTGCTCACAAAGTTAAAAAGCAGCTTCTGAAGACTTGGAATATAGCACCAGAGTCATTTTATGACTGCTTTTATGGTGTTTTTTCCATTTTTGGAGCTTGTGGTCACTATAAATGCTGTTGTATTGACTGCACAAAGAGCTGCACAAAAATCATTAGAAATATTTCCTTTTCACAGAAACGATAACAGCAAAAATAAGAGGTTAAGAAAATGAGAGTTGAAAAATAATGACAGAATTCTCATTTTTTGAGGTTAATTTTACCTAAAAAGTACAGACATCATTTACTCAACTTCATGCCTTTTCTGTAAAACACAAGAATGTTTGAATATTTGAAGTATATTTCAGCTGTTTTGATGTCCAACATTTCACACTTAGTCTTGTAAGTTAAAGGGATAGTTTACCCCAAAATGTAAATTCTGTCATTATTTACTCAACCTCATGTCGTTTCAAACCCGTAAGTTGTACTGTCATGAACGCGTGTCGAATACTGACACGATAGAGAAGAAATTGTTGAATTAATTGGTACAAAACCAATGAGGTCACATTAACTATTTTTATGTAAAAGAAAAAAAAACAATTTGTTGAGTCAACTTGGTTACTCAATTGGTTACCTGGCTGCCTTAAAATTTTAAGTTCTAAAAAAAGTTGAGCCAACTTGAAATGTTAAGTTGTACTAAGTGACAACTTAGATATTTGAGTTACTTCAACTTAAAACTTTAAAGCAGCTGGGTAACTAAAACAGAAACGATAACAGCAAAAATAACAGCTTTAGAAAATGAGAGTTGAAAAATAATGACAGAATTCTCTTTTTTGGGGGTAAATTATTTCTTTAAATGTCTATCCACTCATATAGTTTACATTTGTGAAACACAAGGAATGTTTTAATGTTTGAAAAATGTTTCAGCTGTTTTTGTCCTTCTTATGAAAGTCAATGACTTTCAATAATCCAAAAAGGACATAAAGGTAATGTAAGACTGACTCGTATGACTTGGCGGGTATATTGTAAGTATGACAAACAGATTTGTAAGCCTTTTTTCAATTTCAAATAAAATCAAAACATGGATAAATGCACACATATAGAAGTTGTGACACAAATGACGTAATACAGACTATGTACTATGTTTTCTACTAGTGTGTATGAATTTTATGAGGTTATTTTGTCATCCAGCATTGGACTCAGAGAGTGTAAAGATAGCTTTGACAACTGAGTGTCCAACATTTCAAACTCAAGTCTTTTAAAGGGATAGTTCACCCAAAAATGAAAATTTGATGTTTATCTGCTTACCCCCAGGGCATCCAAGATGTAGGTGACTTTGTTTCCTCAGCAGAACACAAACAAAATTTTTTTTACGAAAACCGGTGCAGTCTGTCAGCCAAATTATGGAAGTGGATGGGCACCAGACCTTTTAAAGTAAAAAAAAAAACATCCACAGACAAATCCAAATTACACCCTGCGACTCGTGACGATACATTGATGTCCTAAGACACGAAACGATCGTTTTTTTGCGAAAAACTGAACAGTATTTATATCAGTGCTTACCTTTGATACACAGCCACGTCCATCTGTCATGAGCACGAGTTTAGCATCAGGCATGTTACATGTGAACGCGCTCTGGCGTAGAATACGCAAACGCCGGAAGCGATCTGTCGCATTGTAAACGACACTCATTGTTTACACAGTGCGCATAGATTGTGGGTATAGCGGCTATTCAAAATGGTAATTACTTGCGCTTATCCTGATTGTTCAAACCGATTTAAAGCTAAAAGATTACGTTTGCTTGCGCAAACTCATCCGGGACTTTTCACCAATTTCCCCTTTCAGCGTTTGCGTATACTACGCCAGAAGCCCGTTCACATGTCACGAGCCGGATGATAAACTCGTGCTCATGACAGATGGACGTGGCTGTGTATCAAAGGTAAAAAATGATATAAATACTGTTCAGTTTCTCGCAAAAACCGATCGTTTCGTGTCTTAGGACATCAATGTATCGTCACGAGTCACAGGGTGTAATTTAGATTTGTCTGTGCATGTTTTTGTTTACTTTTAAAGGTCTGGTGCCCATCACATTATTTGGCTGGCAGACTGCACCGGTTTTCGTTTAAAATCTTTGTTTGTGTTCTGCTGAGGAAACAAAGTCACCTACATCTTGGATGCCCTGGGGGTAAGCAGATAAACATCAAATTTTCATTTTTGGGTGAACTATCCTTTTAAGTTTTCAGTTCATCTTCGGAACACAAATGAAGTCATTTTTGATGAAATCCGAGAGCTTTCTGACCCTGCATAGACAGCAACACAACTACCACCTCAAGGCCCAGAAAGATAGTAAGAACATCGTTAAAATAGTCCATGAGACATCAGCAAGAATATTCTTTGTGTGCAAAGAAAATAAATAACATTTTTAAATCATTTTCTTTGCGCACAAACAGTATTTTTAGTTGCGTTGCTGTCTATGAAAGGTCAGAAAGCTCTTGGATTTCATCAAACCTATCTTAATTTGTGTTCTAAAGATAAACGAAGTTCTTATGGGTTTGGGATGAGTAATTAATGACAGAATCTTAATTTTTCGGTCAACTATTCCTTGGAATAAGTCTGGAATAGCATGATTTTTATATATAGTACGTTAACAAGCTCTGCTACCTGGTATTTTGGTGCATTGTTGCACTGGGGGAAGTTGCCGTTGACTTCTCCGTTGTGAAGCAGGTTATTGTCCACTAGATTCCATCCCCAGCTCTGATCATCGCTGCCTAGAAGTGCCACGTAGCCCTGGCACTGCATGGGAGCCCTCTTGGTCGCGATGCCGATCACCGCCACCGTGCCAAGAGGACCCTCCCACCAGATCTCCCAGGCGTGCCGGCCCTCCGAGAAGCCTATCTTCCCGCGGGCACCATCGGTGCTTTGGGCGATGGGGTTACGGTGCAAAGTGAACCCGTTTTTCTTGATATATACATTCCTGGAGCAGTCATGGGAGCTCAGAGCGTGCTGGAAAGACTTCAGCTGAGGACAGACGAAAATGAAAGTTACTCCAAACTTATGTCCAATAAAAGTTGATCTAGAATGAGATGGTAATACTATGATACCACACTGTCTCTATCAGTTTACTTTGGAAATGTAATAAGTTACAGATTAGTTAGCCTATTTAAAATGTAATAAGTAGTGTAAATATTTATTTTTGTTGAAGTAATGTAATTGATTACATCTGATTAAGTTTTTGATTACTTTTCTTTGACTAATTTATAACGAATGCTTTCAACTGTTAATCAGTTAATCAACTTTCAGACATGTTATAGCTTAAAGCTATCAGGTATTTTTTTTTTTTTTTTTTTTTTGTAATTTTGCAACTTTGTTAAATGTAACTAGTTACTCCCCAACACTGCTCTATATATGTGACCCTGGACCACAAAACCAGTCATAAGGTTAATTTTTACAAAACTGAGATTTATACATCATATGAAAGCTAAATAAATAAGCTTTCTATTGATGTATGGTTTGTTAGGATAGGACAATATTTGGCTGAGATACATCTGTTTGAAAATCTGGAATCTGAGGGTGCAAAAAAATCAAAATACTGAGAAAATCACCTTTAAAGTTGTCCCAATTAGGTTCTTAACAATGCATATTACTAATCAAAAATTACATTTTGATATATTTACAGTAGGAATTTTACAAAAAATCTTCATGGAACATGATCTTTACTTAATTTCCTAATGATTTTTGGCATAAAAGAAAAATCTAAAATTTTGACCCATGTAATATATTTTTGGCTATTGCTACAAACAAACCCCAGCGACTTAAGACTGGTTTTGTGCTCCAGGGTCACATATATTCTGGTGTAACGATAGACTCAGCTCACGATTCAATATGATAAACAATAATGGTTTACGATGATTGTATCAAAATATTTTTAAAATCAAATGACAGATATGTTTCCAATTCAATAACAATTTTCAGTTACTTTATTTGGTTTACATACTTATTAAAGAACTGACAACATTTTAGGTCTACTGTAAATTAATAAAAACTGAATATACACACACACACAAACATATTTTACCATACAATACCAGTCAAAAGTTAGGATTTTTCATGTTTTTTAAAGATTTTTTTTTCTGCTCACCATGTCTGCATTTATTTGACCCAAAATACAGCAAAAGCAGTAATATTGTGAACTATTTCTGCTATTTAAAAAAACTGTTTTCTATTTGAATATATTTTAAAATGTTATTTATTCCTGTGATCATAGCTAAAATTTCAGCATCATTACTCCAGTCTTCAGTGTCACATGATCCTTCAGAAATCATTCTAATATGCTGATTTGCTGCTCAAGAAACATTTATTATTATTATTATCAATATTTAAAACAGCGGAGTACAGTTTTTTCAGGATTCTCTGATGAATAGAAAGATCCAAAGATCAGCATTTATCTTAAATATCAATTTTGAAGCATTATACACTATACCATTCAAAAGTATAATTAGACTGTATCAGTATAATCAGTATACTTTTTTTTATTTTTGGGGGGAAAGAAATGATAGAAATCAATACGTCTATCTATTAAACGTGATGGTAAAGACATTTATAATGTTACAAAAATTTCTATTTCAGATAAATGCTGTTCTTCTGAACTTTCTCACCAAAGAAACCTGAAAAAATTCTACTCAGCTGTTTTCAACATAATAATAAATGTTTTTTGAGCAGCAAATCAGAATATTAGAATGATTTCTGAAGGATCATGTGACTGGATTGATGATGCTAAAAATGCAGCTTTGAAATCACAGGAATAAATTACATTTTAAAATATATTCAAATAGAAAACCGTTGTTTTAAATAATACAAATATTTCAAAAGTGTACTGTTTTTCCTGTACTTTGGATCAAATAAATGCAAACTTGGAGAGCAAAAAGAGAATCATAAATAAAACATAAATATCTTACTGTTCTTTTTGGCCGTTTTATGCCATATTAGCATCTATTCTATTGTCAAGGACAGGGTAAAATAACTTAAAAATAGCTAAATAAATTATTAAACATATTTAGCAGTACCATGATACATGTTTAAAACACCATGGTGGTGCATGGTAAATGGTCAAAGAAAAACAGTAATATCATGACACTTTTTGTAAGTGTGATGATCAATCTTTAACGTTGTGTACAGGGCTTTAATAATTCAGTAATGTTTATGTAAATGACCAATTATCTATAGCTTTGTGTCTATACATTGCAGACAAGCTATTGATTTCAGTCTAATATTTACAAATGACGTCATACATTGGAGACCATTTGGTACTGTTCTGACGGTCACCTACTAACATAACTGTATTAAAAAAATGCATTTAAATTTTGAAATGTGTTATGTTTATTAATCGAAACATAAAAGCAAATAATACCACACCTTCATGCTTTCAAAATCTAGTTTATTAAAAAAATAATGTTTTAAAAATCCACATTGACACGATGAATGATGTACGTATTGCATTGTCGGTTATATTAATTAAACTAATAACATACTAACATGAACTGATTTTAAAAATCTTACTTTTGCTTTATATGAAGACAGGTTGCAAAGGATATCAGAGCGCATCGCTTCTTCACTGAGAGAGCGGGCGCATAGACTCCGCCACACCTCGCTGTTTTCATCCGCCAGACAGTTGTACCAGTGCCAGCAAACGAGCGAGCAGTTCATGAGATCCGGCAGCTCCAGATAGGAGAATACGTGCTCGAGAACTCGGCTGGGTAACCGGCCCGCGATGCCCGATCCACCGCCTAATAATGCGGCAGAACCGGCGCCCGACGAGGAGGAGCAGCAGCCCGCGGCGGCAGCGCCCAGCCCCGCAGACTGCGCCCCTCCACCGGCCCCTGCGCCAGACATGTCAAACTCCTCCGCCGAAACCAACCGTTATTACAACCGCACAGCCGGATCGCACAGCGGGTCAGAACCACACCGCGGTCCCGCGAAGCGCGTTCGGCTGACACATCTCCCGGTGTTATTGCCGTTGCGGCCAAATGGATCAAAATCTAAGCTATGTGACTATTGTAAAGGTCCTGGACGGCGTGCGGATAACAAATCCGAGTTTAATAATCAGAATGAACCGTACCAAAGTATATCGTTGAATTAATTCCTTTATAAATTAACACAATGTCGTATATAACACGTTGTAAAGCGGTAACGTCCTACTCTTTCTGTTTCTGTTTCACAGTAATGATGATTCGTAAATGAATCATTCGTGCGAGTCGAATTTGTTCAGTGAATTGATTGAACTGGTCCACAAAGCCGTTTGAATGATTCATTCGCTTCTCGAGTCTCAACTGACTCGTACAAATGACTCTTTTGACTCGTAGTGATTCGGGCTAACATCTCACCGATTTACTGCCGAGGACTGAATCATTTAGAGTGAACCGAGGATTTTACCAATGGATCCAAAGGAAATTTAGCACTATTAAAAAGCAGAAATATTTCATATAAATTTTCTGTGAGGAAAAAAAGATTGTATGACATTAAATCTGATTGAGTTGAATTGAATATGACTATGACTATGACTTTATATTAAAAGTATATTTTTATTTTTTAAACTCCTTTGAAACGAGTTAAAAGAACCGATTCGCGGAAATGATCCTACTATTCCTATTTTATATTATACACTTCTTTAAGGACCTCGCAGTTGGCTAGATTACGTATGCAAGGGAGGGGGAAATGCGACGTTACAGGAAAGACCACTAGAGAGCGCCGTTTAATACTACAATAATTCTACAATTCTATAAATATATAAAATAAACACAATTATACTGTTATCAAAACAATTATAAGATAATATAGGTTAAACATAATATGATTTGAAATAATTACAAAATATTCGAGGTGTGCTTTATTTTTTTAAACTAATATAAAGGCTAGCCATTGATGATATTTAATATCTAAAGTGAAAAACAAGAGTTTAACTCACATAAGGCTCATTAGTTTATTATAAAAAGTGAAAAAGATCATATTCATGATTAATGTAGGCTAATACTAAGTGTGTTTTTCAGAAAAACAGCAGCTGGGATTTGCAATTATTTTACTTCCTAAATAGCCTGTTATTAATTATTAACCATTATTAAACCTCCAGGGTTATTTAGTGGCTTAAACCAGTAAATCCTAATGGTGTTATTTATTCTTAACACTTAAAAAAATATACAATTTCCTGAAATTCTCTAATATTACATAGGATGTGCTGTTCTTTTTTTCCACCTTGGTTATGTAACTGTCAGTCTGCTTTCTGTATGATTCATTGCTGTTGCTTGAATGCTGTCATGCCTGGTGGATCATTAGCTCCATAAACAGGGGAAGGTAGTGAATGCTTATATTTTCCCCAGAGGAAGATGATTATATCAGTCAGTATGGCTCTGCATTGCTCTGCCACATACTCTGAATTAGCCAACATCGATTACAGTGGGTTTAATGGGTTTATTATGCATAAAAGTTTATATATTGTAGCTTGTAATGTCCATGTTTTCATGTTCTGTGAAAATGGCTGTCAGGCCGGATTGACTGGTTGACTGGATATGATGTATGCTGCTTTATGTAAACCACCACCATTATATGCTGGGGGGGGGGGGGGGGGGATGACAGTATTAGTCTGACTGTATTGACTATAAATAAGGGAGTAAATATGATTATACTTCTGAGTTGTGAGCAGGGGAAACCATTTAAACTTTCTCATGCATTTATTCAGTTTTTTGTTTTGCAGTATTTTTGTATAACTAAAAAGTAAAACCAAAATAAGATTTTCATTACTTGAAATAATTTTTTAAATACATTTTTTTTAACTAAAAACAGAAACAAATAAAATGTAAAATATAAAACTAAAAGACATTAAAAATTACAAAAATTACAATTTACTAACACTTTAAAACAGAAAATTAAAAAATAAAATGATCGTAACACCAAAAAGCAGCCACTAGATGGATCAAATCCTTAGGCAAATTTCAGTTTCTAATCTTGAGCAGTGATTTTAAATGCCCTGTATTCGTAATAACCTTAAATATCAGATATGAACAGTACATTCAGGAAAAGTCATCTTGAGGCGTTATTTATATACTCCAAAAGAACAGAAGCCGTGTATTTCAATATATCGTCCATAGTCCATTATACACCTGTTGTTAGTGGGTGGAGACAGATGCCCCGCCTCTCTTTCACCGGGACCAATCAGGAGTTAGATTGCCGCTAAAGGGCGGGGCGAAGCCGAGCGGAATGTGAAGCGCACTTTAGACAGCATTATTTCAGTTTACGGGACGGAAACGGTAGAGCTAACCGGGGATTTAACGGTATTTCGGATATATTGTGGTTTCCAATGTACATGCACTTGTGTGCAATGATTGAGATATGCTCCTCAAGTGAGTATGAGTGTTTTAATTTCATATTTGATAAAAAACTAAATTGCTTATCTGGTGGGATATTGATGAAATACCTAAGTTTGAAGAACTACTTGTGAAGGTAAATCGCTGCACTGCGTATTTTAAATAGAAACTGAGGTAAATAGAAATAAACTAGGAATTAAATGAAATTAACAGCAAGTTGATCCACAAATGTGTAACTTTTGAGTTAGTTTGTGGTTAGTTTTATAGTTAAATACTTCCCACTTTACATTAATTACAAGTCTATTAAAGAAACGTTGTGTTGTTTGGGAATGGACTGCATATTTGCCATTGGGTTCAGTCTATTAGAATTTTCTCGTTTAATTTGATTGGTTTATTCGTTCAGTGCATCGTTATTTCACTTTATTCCAGTTAAAGCAGAGTATGATATTTAAATTTCAGTGTTTTTTTCAGTTTGGGACACTTAAAAAGTGAATTTTGGTAGAAATTGTGGTGTTGATGTGTCATTCTGTATTTAACTTTTGAGAGAAGAAGCTTTGGATTTTTTAAAAAGAAGTTGTCTAGCAGTCAATTCATGTTTCTCTGAAAATACTAACCTACAACTAATGTAAAAATGTCATTGTAATTAATGATATTTCTGATCTTTAAACTGTTATTCTGCTTCTCTGCCACTTCTCATTTTCATTCTAACTCATTAGAAACCATTTTAGGAAAGATTTGTTTGTTTTCTAAAACAATTAGTGTGAAAGTAATGACAGCAGGATTAAACTGTTAACATAAACACCAGTTATGCATGAAAACTGCAAAGCAGTATTTCCATGAAAATGTCTGGGTAAATTGTTTTAGTTTCTATAAAGTCCTGACTTTATTTTCATAATATGATTAGTAGATTTAATAGCGTCAGACTTTTATATTAATACTTGCTTGGCTGATCTTGTTTTGGTGGAAAAATAGATGTTTGGACTTCTAACGTGTTCTTACTAACCTTGTGTTTATCTCTTTTCTTATGAATGACAGCAACAGCTATATTTACAATCCACAGTGTGAGTTCTTTCAAAAATGGCAGAAATCCTAAACAAAGATAAAGTGAGATTACTTCATCTTTAGTCTGTGATGTTAGTAACTTGGCTTTCCTCGAAGCGTTTTATCTTGAGCAAAGTTTAGACACTGGGATTGTGTTTACCTGTATTTTTAAGTTATAAAAAGAGCACTTGATATAAAGAATGCAAGTCTTATACACTACCAGTCAAAAAGTTTTGAACAGTAAGATTTTTTATGTATTTTTTTTTTAAGTAGTCTCTTCTGCTCACTAAACCTGCATTTATTTGATCTAAAATAGAGCAAAAGCAGTAAAACTGTGAAACACTTTTACTATTTAATGTAAGTGCTTTCTATTTGAATATATTTTAAAATGTATTTTTTAGTGTGATCAAAACTAAATTTGCAGCATCATTACTCCAGTCTTAATTTTTTAATGAATATTATCTGAAATAAAAACCCTTTGTAACATTATACACTATACCTTTCAAAAGCTTGGAGAAATTATTGAAATGAATACTTTTATTTAGCAAGGATGCTTTAAATTGGTCAAAAGATGATAATATAATGTTACAAAAGATTTCTATTTCAGATAAATGAACTTTCTATTTATCAAAGAAACCTGAAAAATCTACTCAGCCATTTTCAACATAATAATAACAATAAATGTTTTTTTTTGAGCAGCAAATCAGAATATTAGAATGGTTTCTGAAGGATCATGTGACTGGAGTGATAATGCTAAAAATCAGTTTTGAAATCACAGGAATAAATTACATTTTAAAATATATTCAAATAGAAAACAGTCATTTTAAATAATACAAATATTTCAGAATTTTAATGTTTTTGCAGTACTTGGGATTAAATAAATGCAGGCTTGGTGAGCAGAACAGACTTCTTCAAAAAAAAAAACATTAAAACTTTTGACTCGTAGTGTATGTGAAATAATACAGTCTGATGCAGGCATGATCGAGTTAGAGGTTTAAAGTGAAATAAAGACTTTTCCCAAGCTTTCCTAAGCCTCGGGTCACAGTCAAATTATGCCTTTGAAATTCCAGGTTTGCTTGTAACAAATATCCCCATCTAAAAGTATATCCGAGCAGGTTTCTTAATTTGAAATGTAAATCACTGTTGAGGCTCAGTGAAGGCTAAACCAATTTGGTGTGTAAAACATCCCTATTAGAGCACAGCTTAAATTTCCCCAGTGTGTGCGCGCCTGCGCAGTAAGGTCCAGCAAATAAAAGTGTTCTTGTCTTTAAACATTAGAGGTTTAACCATACGTTGACTCTGTTGTGCACACAGGACTAACTGTCAGTGGTGAGGAAACTCTTGGAATCTGAGAGTCTCCAGGGAGCGTTGTACTGGGATCCTTTCAAACTGGCTGCAGCTGGGATGTTTGCTGCTGGGATGCTGCAGCAAAGCAGCGGAGGACTGAGCAAGCGATCGCAGGGAATGGCACGGCTTCCCAACTCCCACTTTTTCCCCCTTTCCTCGGGCTCAGGGTCATGGGGTTTGGGCCGTTCGGCGAAGAGCGGCTCTCTAAGCTCTATCAGCTCGGGGTCGGACAGCATGGACATGGCGGGCGCTGATCCCGACTGCATCATGCAGCTGGTCAACGATGTGCGGAGGTTTGCAGATGTGCTGCTTCACCTCAAGGAAGCCTTTAACACCAAAGGTAAGAGTGAGACTATACAGAGTTGTTGTTGTTGGGGGTCAACGTTAGCCTTGGTTTCACGGTCACTACCCTTTCGTTATCTTTTTTGGATAATGGCAAGGGAAAGTTTATTTGCCTTTAACACTGTGAATTCATTCAACAATGCCAGCAATCTTAAACAAATATAAAGTCACAGTCAGAGATAACTTTGTCTGTGGTGAGTGAATAAGTAATAATTGACTTAACATACAGGAGTCACCACTAATAAGCTACTAAATATATTGTAGTAGCCTACTTTTTTGTGCAGCTGCTTTGCAACGATTTGTATTGTGAAAAGCGCTATACAAATAAACTTGAAGATGAAGATGAAATAGGCCCCATCATTTTGAGCTAAATGTGTTCAAAAGTCTGAAAAAACAGTGTGTAAGTTTAAGAATGTCACTACTGAACACATTTAGCTTTTATGTGTGTACAACTGTTCAGAACTGTGCTAGGTAACCATGTTCTGATTAGCATCTTTGAGCTAGGTTCAAAAGTATCTAAAATTGCCACTACTAAAACAGTCACAACGAAAATATTTGGTGAAGTTTTAGTAGTGACGTCTTTGTTTTTGGGGGGTGTTATCCCATAAAATTGTCACTGCCGTAACATTCATGTCCGAAACATTTGGTGACGTTTCAGTAGTGACATCTTTGTTTTTTGGGGGGGGTGTTATCCCATAAAATTGTCACTACTGAAACAATCAAGACCAAGACATTTGATGAAGTTTCGGTAGTGACATCTTTGTTTTTTTGAGTGTTATTCCATAAAATTGTCACTGCCGTAACATTCATGTCCGAAACATTTGGTGACGTTTTGGTAGTGACATCTTTGTTTTTGGGGGGTGTTATCCCATAAAATTGTCACTACCGTAACATTCACGACCAAAATGTTTAGTGAAGTTTCGATGGTGACATCTTTGTTTCTTGGGGTGTTATCCAATAAAATTGTCACTACCATAACAGTCACTACCAAAATATTTGGTGAAGTTTAGGTAGTGACATCTTTGTTTTTTTGGGGGGAGTGTTATCCCATAAAATTGTCACTACTAAAACAATCAAGACCAAAACATTTGATAAAGTTTCGGTAGTGACATCTTTGTTTTTTTGAGTGTTATTCCATAAAATTGTCATTACCGTAACAATAATGACTGAAACATTTGGTGACGTTTTGGTAGTGACATCTTTGGTTTTTTTTGTGTTATTTCTTAAAATTGTCCTTACCATAACAGTCACGACCAAAGCATTTAGTGAAGTTTTCGTAATAACATGTCTGTTTTTTGGGGTGTTATCCCATAAAATTCTCACTACCGTAACATTCACAACAAAAACGTTTGGTAAAAAGTTTCGGCAGTGACGTCTTTTATTTTTTGGGTGTTATCCCATAAAATTGTCACTGGTGTAACATCAATCACGACCAAAACATTTGATGAAGTTTCAGTAGTGATATCTTTGTTTTTTTGAGTGTTATCCCATAAAATTCTCACTAAGGTAACAGTCACGACTAAAACATTTGGTGACATTTCGGTAGTGACATCTTTGTTTTTTTTTTGGTGTAATTTAATAAAATTGTCACTGCAATAACAGTCATGTCTGTAGGTTTTGGTAGTAACATATTTGTTTTTTGGGGTGTTATCCCATAAAATTCCTACTACCGTAACATTCACAACAGAAACATTTGGACAGTAGTACAGTAGTGTAAATGTTTGTAATTTAGTATGTTTTAGTCACGTTTTAGTAGTGAGTTAAAATTGTGTAATGACATTCCGAAAATGTGCTTTCATGACCGAAACATGGGATGTTTTGTAAAAAATAAAGTATACTAAATGATTAACTTAGATGTTATGATAGTGTTTGGTTCAGTGTATATTCAAACTAATGAATTCTTAAGTTTGAAATTAGTGTGTTCAACTTTTTGCCTTTTACAAAGAAAAATTGGATTCAAAATACAACAAATCTCATAAATCACACTTGAACTATTGTTAAAATTGTAATTGTTATTAAATTATATATTACTGTGTTTCAGTAGTGACAAATTTGGGGAGAGGACAAATATTCCCAAACTTTCTGAAAATACAATATGGGGATTAACTGCACAATTACTAGAAACACGTACCTTGGATATTATACAATTTGGATACATACAACATTTGTGGAAAAAGACACATTTTTTTCAAGATGTTTCCAACTCCGACTTTGAACCAATTCTGTAGAATGGCCAGTTATAATTTATTATATATATATATATATATATATATATTAGGGGTGGGCATAGATTAATTTTTTTAATCTAGATTAATCTAGATTAAATCTTGGAATTAATCTAGATTAATCTAGATTAAAATGGCTAATTTGAATTCTGCTGAAGGCATTCAGAATATGTGTACTTCCCAAATAATGACTTAAAAGTCTTTGAGAATGGATCATAAAGCTCATAAAGCTTTTCTATGATAATTTGTTGATGAAAATAAATTATGTTCAATTAGATGTACTTGTGTTTACTAACTAACTAACAATGAAATTATTTTTTCTACCTATTAGATTGTGTTTTTTTTAACGTCAACACTTACCCAGCCCATGTTACACCGTACTTTTATTTTGACAGGTTTGCCATGAAGTTTCTGTGTCATACAGTATGATATGATGATAGTTTTGAAACGGTAAAAGTGACACTCACAGCAGTTTGGGAGATTGAGTTTATCTGTTCATGTGAGATGAAAATGCCAAAAATTACCGGGAGCGTCACGTGTGTTTCGGTATGCGTGTAGTAAAAGCTCGTCTCCGCCATTCAGACATACAGCTAGGCAAACGGAACATATCGGATTCATATTAAAACGGTCTTTTGCATTTCAGTTTTCACATACACTAGTCCATATCGCGATTTGAATTAAGTGACTGACCAACATTTGATTTATGAATCCAAAAAACGACGAATTTACGTGGCATTTCGCTATAGTAGATCCGGGTTTTATGAATGGAGGACGACGTGATCCCGTCTGTGTTTTGGCGGAGGAGACTTAAACGCGCGACCATAATAGTCTTCGGTATACATCCGCGTTAAACTATCAAGGTGAAAGTCATCATAGCTTGCGTAGTTTAGACCCAGCTCCCAACCCAGATTTGAGAATAGATTAACGGCGATATTTTTTTTAACGCGCGATAAGAGTTTCACGTTAACGCAGCACGTTAACGCCGATAACGGCCCACCACTAATATATATATATATATAAATAGTGTCTGTTTTCAAACAGATTTCCGAATCACTCGCCCATAAGCAATTGGCCAGACAAACAGTTTATCCCGCCTCCAGACTCATGCCATTGGTTGAGCCAGTGTTACTGTGTTGTGACCAGAAAATTATGGGGGAATTAATAATGGCTTTTCGGAACTTAGGTGTGAAATTGTGGGAATATTTGATCAAATAATACTCTGTTTTATTATTAATGAGCTTTTCCTCTATACTCTGTAATAGGGCTGGGCAATTTGGCTTAGAATCAAAATCTCGATTGATTGAACATTTTAACCCGATTACGATTAATGAACGATTATTTTATTTATTAATAAAATTATATTTAATTATATTTATATAATATTTATTTTTTTGCCCTCATAGTTCACTGACAAGTTTTGTACAGTAAATATGCTCACATATTACAAGCGAGAGATTTTTGGATGAAGGGTGCATTACTTGATTTTAAAATAATTGAAGGAAACACACTATCTACGATCTATGATTATTAATTGAAATCAGTGTTGAACAACTGAAATTAAAGCAAGCATTGCTTAAAACGAAAAGTCACATTTTTCTTAAATTAGTGAAAATAAATAACTTGCACTATTGGAAACAAAATAAATAATTTTCAATCTTTTTCATATTAAAAGTAGAAAATAAGCAATATCTCCTCTAAATAAAATTACCCTTGTATATCCTGTAAATACTTTTTACTGTATAAATACTGTTTAAGCTCTCCATCGACATGTCGGCGGAATAACGGAACGGAGCGCTTGTGTTTTTTAAAGGGAAAGTAATTGAAATAATCTTCCTGGAAAAATTTTAACGATTATAGGTTCTGAATGTCGATTTCGATTATTTTTCGATTAATCGCCCAGCCCTACTCTGTAATCTTAAGTGAAGTGTTTTAAAACAGCAAGAAATGTTTTTATAATAGAGGAGTGAATGAAGATTAACAGGATGATTGCCCTTGCATGTGCGCTTACTGCATTCCCAAGGCAGTGGTGTTTGGGTGCGTTTGGATGGGGTCCAGTGTGCTAATCCTTGCCTTTGCTTGAGAGTTCCTTAATAAGGAGGTGATGGAGGGGTGGCTGTGTGTGTATGTGGTGGGGGGTGTTTCCAGCCTCCCATTGTGTCTGTGCCATGTTGTCCAGGGTCTGTAGGAATCTCTCCTTTTGTTCGTCGGGGTGATGGAGGGTCCTTGACCCCAGCTGGGTAGGAGAGTTACTCTGAGAGCTGCCAGTGTGTGACCGCTGCTTTTGGCCTCCAGGTCTCTCCTTCCCGCAGCTTTGGACCTTGAACAGTAGGAACACCAGATCTGAGTGGGGGTGTTACTCTCCCAATCATTGAAGACTTACAAACTATGTGTCAGTCTTACATTGTTGTCATAGTTCTGAAAGTGTGGCGCTTTACAAATGCGTCTCGGGCGTGGAATCTTTCCGTAGAGTGACCTTATTAAAGATCTGAAAAAGACCATTGGCAAAACAGTTACACTTTTAGAGAAGAAAGGTTAACGGTTAAACACGTGTGTTGCATTTCTGAAAAGATCCCTTTGTGTGTCTGTCTTGGTGGCATGTATCGGCAGGAATTATGTAAATAAGCTTAGTAACACACTAACATATGAGTTATGTCGCAGAGCTTTTGTGGTAATCGGCTGAAATTCAGCTAAATGCAGGAAAAGGAGACTAATTGGACAGGAAGTTGAATTTGAGAGAGTGCTGAGAAAGCAAGAGCCACCTTTTCATGGAAATGTTTTAAAGTGCAAGCAAACAGTAAATCACTACTTCTACTTTGTAAACTGCAGCAGACATTTGCGTCATCACTGAAATGCTGTTGTCAGTGTGAATTTATTAAATTTGTTTAGGGCTGGGCAATATAGTTAAATTTTATTTGATCAATAAATATATGAGCTTTTATGTATAATATAATAGAAATATTTAATTATATATTTTCAGCCTTTTGACAAATAAATGAAGATTTAAAAATAGAGTAAATATATATATATATATATATATATATATATATATATATATATATATATGATATTAAAAAATGAATTTAAACGTATGAAATTTAAAAATGTGTGTGTGTGTGTGTGTGTGTGTGTATGTTTATATATATATATATATATATATATATATATATAGCTAAATATATACACACACATAATATAATATAATATAATATAATATAATATAATTAATATAATATAATGGCTAATTATATATTTTCAGCCTTTTGACAATTTCATAATTATTTAAAAATATACATATATGGTTTAATTAATTATATGTATGATATTTATGTATTTATATTAATGATTTTAATATTTAAATGTGTAAATGTAAACACACACACACACACACACACACACACACATATATATATATATATATATATATATATATATATATATATATATTAGCCATTTGAGAAATTTATAAATTTTATATAATATATAAATAACAAATACATTTAATTGGATTTTTATATATAATATTAAACAATATGATATTGATATTTAAATGTGTATAAGTTTAAATTTTTCCAGTCTAATTTTTTCCAAAATATATTAATATTTTAGTTTATATTTATAATTTAATTAGGTTTAAATTTATTTATTAAGTATTTATTTAAATAAATAAACACACACACACACACACACACACACACACACACACACACACACACACACACACACACACACACACACACACACACACACACACACACACACACGTATAATATAATATATTTATATTAATTATATTAATATTTAAATGTGTGTATGCATATATGTATATAACTAAATACGTACACATGCATAATATAATATAATATAATTATATTATATTTTTTCAGCCTTTGACAAATAAATGAATATTTAAAAAAAATGTAGTTAAATTAAATATATGTTTGATATTTATATATATTATATATATATATTATTTATTATTTACATATATATATTAGCCTTTTGACAAATTAATACATTTTATATAATATATAAATAACAAATACATTTTAATTGTATATATTTATATATAATATTAAACATATGATATTGATATTTAAATTGATATAAATGTACATTTTTCCAGCATACATTTTTCCAAAATATATTAATATTTGAGTTTATATTTATGATTTAATTAAGTTTTTAATTATTATTTATTAAATATTTATTTACAATTGTTTCAAATAACATATAAATATAATGTCACGTGTGGGTTTTAAAGACGGATGACACTAACAAACGTTTCAGTTATTGTTTTGAGAAAAATTATTTGAAAAGAAGCACAAGGGTCTTCAGGAAACTTGATTACCAAATTTAAAGTATATAAAAACTGAAATTCACACTGCTAGTTCATTTTATATCACCAACAAATATTTTTGAATATATCTTAAACATTCTATATATCACCCAGCTCTACTTTCATGTATAAAAACAGCACCTATCTTCACAAATCATTGTATTTCTTCCACAGCCATTGATTTATTCCCAAGTTGTACACGAGGCACTTCAGATGTCCATTTAAATGAAGAAATACCCAAGCTTCCATTCACAAGTGGCTCTTGAGCCTTGTTTACACTGCTGTGCATAGGAAATGAACATTACATGGCCAGTATCTGGGTGATTAGTGTTTTGCATCAGCGCACATCTTCAAAGTGGTAATTGTTGGTAGTGAACTGGGTGGGGCTGAAGCAGAGCATAAAAGAGCTTGTTGGGAATCAGTTGCTCTGCTGTGATTGAAAGTGATTTAGATCCTTTCAGTTTATGGCTGTATTGTCTCTGCAGTGTGTGGCAGCAGAAAGACACCCCTCGCTTCTCAAAGCCTCCAGGAAGAGAAACCGTGGAGCCATTATCAACAGTGCAATATTTCGGCCCATTACAAAACAGCTGCTTTATTCACATGCGCTGATGTGAGGGCCACTTCCTTTGTCTCTCGTCCTTAGATTTGTTCTTCGAGCAAACTGGCAGCTTCTGGCAGTGAGTCGACTTTCCCATGCAAGAATAGCAAGAACCTTGAGATCCCTCCTTAGGGAGTAGTGGTCTGCTATAGTAGGAATTCATTTTTTTTTTCTATCTGAAGTCAAGCGTGTCACCTTAAATGGCAATTATTGAACTGCTGCTCTCATAGACAGCACTGTTGAGAAGCCGAGGCTGGTCGCTATATTTCATGATCTGCTTTTAATAGTTTTATTGGATTTGAATCGAGGAAAAACATCTCGGTGGCTTGTTTTCACATCGCTCCCAGGTTTGAGGTCTAGACGGCTTCCATAAAGATGTCTTTACAATGAGAGGGATTTTTGAATATCTTGAAAAGGTCGTGACCTTGCCCGGGGGCCGCACATGATGGACATGTTGGTAATTGGATTGGATTATTTTGGGGTCTGCGCTGGCCTGGGACATAACTGGCAGTTTGGGCTCTGAACTCAGAGGTCAGTATTGAAGTATGTAGTTTAATGTGGGGGGTAGAGAGATATTGTGTTTTTTTTTTTCACTTTAAAGATCAAGAAACTTTGTAAATTGTGTAAATACTGATTTGATGTGTTGATTTATGAGTTTTTTGTGTGTGACATAAGAAATATAGGATGCACAATATATATCAGTACTAATATACCTGTTATCAGCAGATTTGAGTTTTTTTTTAAATGAATTTTTGCATTTTCAATATTGAATTTTGAATTGTAAATGCTTGTTTTCCTAAGATTATCTTTGCCGTTATTTAATGTTTGCTTAAAGTTCATCTTTAGAAACACCAGTTCTGTAATAACACTGTAAACTGCAGTAAATATCAAAATAAATAACCATATTGTTGTTTTATTGCCTGAAATGCTTTATTGTCAGTATGAATTTATTGCATTTGTTTAGAGATCGGCAGTAGGGATCTCTCTGTTTTTGACTTATAATATTGTATGTTATATATATAAATACACTACCAGTCAAAAGTTTTTGAACAGTAGGATTTTTAATGTTTTTTTAAAGGAGTAACAACTGCTCACCAAGCCTGCATTTATTTGATCCAAAGTACAGCTAAAACAGTAACATTTTTAAATATTTTTACTATTTAAAATAACTGCTTTCTATTTGAATGTGTTTTAAAATGTATTTTTTTCGTGTGATTTCAAAGCATCATTGCTCCAGCTACGATCCTTCAGAAATCATTCTAATATTCTGATTTGCTGCTTAAAAAATCATGCTGAAAACAGCTGAGTAGAATTTTTTCAGGTTTCTTTGATGAATAGGAAGTTCAAAAGAACAGCATTTATCTGATTTAGAAATCTTTTGTAACATTATAAATGTCTTTATCATCACTTTTGATCAATTTAAAGCATCCTTGCTAAATAAAAGTATTATTTCAGATAAATGCTGATCTTTAGATCTTTCTATTCATCAACGAATCCTGAAAAATGTATTCAACTTTTTAAAATATTGATAATAATAAATGTTTCTTGAATAGCAAATACTAGAATGATTTCTGAAGGTTCATGTGACTCTGAAGACTGGAGAAATGATGCTGAAAATTTAGATTTGATCACAATAATAAATTACATTTTAAAATATATTCAAATAGAAAGCAGTTATTGTAAATGGTAAAAATATTTCACAATTTTACTGTTTTTGCTGTACTTTAGATCAAATAAATGCAGGCTTGGTGAGAAAAAAAAAAACATTAAAAAGCTTACTGTTCAAAAACTTTTGACTGGTAGTGTATATTTATATTTTGTATATATTTTCAGCCTTACAAGACAAATAAATTCTTTAATTGCAAATAATTTTTAAATATATTATCATAATAATTTAAAAAAAAGAATTGTAATTTTGTTCATTTATCTGCCATACAAATGAAATGATTATTGTTTTATTGTATCGAGTGTTTATATTAAATGATTTGTGTAATAGTCCACCCAAAAATGAAAATTCTGTCATTAATTACTCACCCTCATGTTGTTTCAAACCCGTAAGACTTTCGTTCATTTTTAAGACACAAATTAAGATATATTTGATGAAATCCGAGAGCTTTGTTACCCTGCATAGACCGTGATGCAACTGAAACGTCCACAGTCCAGAAAAGTAGTAAGGACATCATTAAAATAGTCCATGTGATGAAAAATAGATAAATAATGACTGTATTCATGCGTCGTGGTTGTGAGTGATGGCGGAGACTAATGCGAAAGAGAAGAAATTGTTGAATAAAGTTTTGTTTGTGCACAAAAAGTATTCTCGTAGCTTCATAACGTTATGGTTGAACCACTGATGTCACATGGACTATTTTAACGATGTTCTTACTTCCTTTCTGGGCCTTCAACGTATCAGTTGCATCGCTGTCTGTGCAGGGTCACAAAGCTCTCGGATTTCATCAGAAATATCTTAATTTGTGTTCTGAAGATGAATGAAAATCTTACAAGTTTGGAACAACATGACATAATTTCATTTTTTAAAACATAGAACTGCATATGAACAAACCCTGGCATACGTCTCTATATTCAAACATAGTACACTCTATAACTATAAAAGCATGGCAGGTGGCAATTACAGAGCATCCATTGTAGCATTGACCTCTAGTCTTACATTTTGAGACCGGTGTCTTTGATTTGCTGAGCTGGTCAGGTGTTGCGGTTGTCCCATGGGCGACTCAATCAAGCAGCAGGATGGTTGGCATGTGTCAGCTATTTTGGAAATGAAAAACAAGATGGCCTGTAATGAATACTGGCCCTATTCACCGAGGGAAATAAAGTGTGTAAGGTTCACTGCTCTCTTTATGATGTTTTGGAGACCCTCCATTCACGCTTGCTCATTTCTGACGGGAACCGCGGTGAGCTTTTTGCCTTTTGAAGAATCGCTGTTTGAATGCACAATTTCCAGTGTCAATTCTTCAAGACGCTTTGTTTAGAAGAAACAAAAATTGACACAACCACCCGCACATACACCAGAATCCGCTGCGATTGGCTGACGGGCGAAACCTGTTATTTCAAAGCAAAGTAGTCTATGTTTATCAATGCACTAACTGTTTAAGTCGCCCTGAAGTCTATGTGAACTCGAGGCTTCTCAGAGCGGAGATTTGTTTATTAGCAACTCCCAAGAGACAGTAAATTGTTTCTATTCTCCCCAAGTGCAGGACGGGTAAATAATCAACTGGTCATTTATGTAATTTCCCTCATATTTCAAATGCTTTGGGTTGCTTTATAGCTCACAGATGTTTCAAAGCTTTCCCAAACATAAACACTTGTTTAGTTATGTCAACTTTAGGAGAATCGATAAATCACATGCTTTATAATATCTCCGTATTGTGTGGTTCCTGTTTGATTGTGCTGGTGTAACCTTGAGAGGACCAGTCTGGTGTATTTTTAACTGTTAAATCAATATTGACCCGTTCCTGGTCGGCCGTTACCGCAGTCTGGGCTCATCATTTTGATAGGGGTGGGAAACGCAGTCCTCTCCTCTCCCATCCCCCCCACATACTCTGCATTCCTCCAGAACAAACGCTCACTTGTTGCTTTAGTGTCTTAGATCAACAGTTGCTGAATGTTGGACACTTTGGACAAAAAGAAACGGCATGAAACATTGACAGTGCTACTGTCCTGTACTGGTACAGTGACTTTATAGTCCATTATGATGAGTGGAAATGTTTGAAGTCAAAGAAAAAAAAGTTTGTCTTTGTAATAATCAAAATGTGCTGCTGTTGGATAACCAACAGCCATATAGCATTTTAGCATTGATTTCAAGTGTTTAATTGCAAACTTTGTTAAAAGGGATGTATGAATTGATCAAATTTATACTTTGGATAACAGTATCTGCTAGATACATTAATATAAAAATAATTAATTTTGTCATAAGAATTTTAGTATGTGCTCTTATATATATATATATATATATATATATATATATATATATATATATATATATATATATACTTTTTGTTTATAATTTAACTTGTGTTTTACTTTTAGCTTTTACTGATGTTTATTTCAGATTTAGTAATTTAGTGTTCAATGTATTTTATTTCAGGCAACATTTAAGTTTTGCATTTATAATATAAAAATTATATTATAACACACATTTTTATAATAAAACATTATTATATATTATTATTATTTATTAAACACTATATTATTATTATTATTATTATTATTATTATTATTATTATTATTAGAAATAAATGTTTTATATATTTATTTTTATTTATTTATTCATTTTTTTAGATTTTAAATGCAAAACTTAAACATGGCTTGAAATAAAATACATTGAAGCACTAAAATGATATAATAATAAAATAAAAATAATATAATATATAATTTAATATTATATATATGTGTGTACACTATATTTATATTTATTTATATATATATATATTAGGGCCGGGACTCGATTAAAAAATTTAATCTAATTAATTAGAGGCTTTGTAATTAATTAATCGAAATTAATCGCATTTTAATCGCATATAAATATTTGACCTGAGAACAGTGAGAAGTACGTTTTTTTATATGGATTTTTAGTATACCATTGAATAATGACTGAATACATAAGCTTAAACAAAAAAAAAATATTGTTTATTTTTGTTCAACCAAGTCCAACAGACCAGTGCAATATTGCCATTAAGTGTAGCAATAGGCTCGATGTGCTGCGGTGATATGCGAATTCCTTGTTGCATAGCTTGCACACAACCATGCTCTTATCGATGCTTCCATCCATTCATTTTTTATAACAAAATTTCCCATCCACAGGGCCAGCCAAAGCGGTCCCATCAGCTTTTTTGTCCATGTTCACTGTGGTTTGTTTTGCTGCGTCCCAATTCGCCTACGTATACTATGCCCTATAAGTATGTACTCTTTTTGTGAAGAAAAGTACATACTTTTGAGTATGTAGCAGAATAGTAGGCAAGCTTTGGGACTACTTCGTAACTGCTTCTTTAATGGACTCTGTTGCTTAGTTAGGTGAATCCTGTCACTGTTTAAACTGCCCTGTCAATCATCACAGTTAACATTATCTACATTTCGTTTAATTTAATTTCCTACCGTATTAGAGAGAAATTAAGAGGCACGTTTTTTAACGAGTCTTTCATGCCGAGAACTTTGCCTCTTGTGTTTGATTAATTATGCATTTAAACGTTAATGACCAAACCTATCATTATAAATGTTGCTGCACATGGAATATAACACGGATAACATTTAAAAAATATTTTTTATCAGGTTACACACTGATTATTTATCACTCAAACCCCTTTCTCTACCTGTCCGTTGGTCGCGCATATCCTCCATGTTTGTAGTTTTTTAACACTTTTTATGCGTGTTTGTAGTTCTAATCGAATCCTCGTTCACGGCGCAGTGTGTTGTGGGCAATAATAGCCGTTAGAGTGTGCATTGATCGTTAAGTAGTAGACCATCCGGGAATCTTTGGAATACTTTTTTAACATACTACGATTTGGGACATATACTATTTAGGACGGACGCAGCTTGTCTGAACCATAGACTGTAAAAAATATGGACGTAGTATCCGTGACGTCACCCGTAGGATTCTGAAGCGCTAATTTGAAGCTCATAGTGGGCGGGATTCGGCCGCGCCATCTTGGAATCGCGTCATCGCGCGTCACTCCCGGATAATCAAAAATGGGCAAAAAGGCGGGATGTGGGTGGAGCTGGTTGCTGAAACCACGCCCACCTAGAGCGACAGTGGTGACAGCAGCGGCAAGCCCCTGTCACTCAAGTGGCCACGTCCTTAATTATACTGAACTTTAAGGCTTAATATAACTTAAACCGATGAGTTATAAAAAAATTCACCCCCCTCACAGTTGACATGAAGGGCAAAACTAGCTATATAGACCAAAACCATTTTTTGAACCAGGCTGTAAACATACTTTTTTCTGCTGCAAAGTTGGGCATTTTAACATGGAGTGTCAATGGGATTGACTCCCTTTTGTAGCCAGCCTCAAGCGGCCAGTCGATGAATTGCAGTTTCAGTCACTTCCGTGTTGGTTTCACGAGGGAGACTGGAAGGTTGCCCCTTGGTCTGAACCGGTCTGAACGCTAGTTGGTGCTGCAGTATAATCGGTCCGCCGAATCTCATCCAGTGAGAAACGTTCCGCGGTGCAAAACTAAGTGCGATTAAAATGCGTTAAAAAATTTTAACGCGTTATTTTTGTGTAATTAATTAATCTAAATTAACGCGTTAAAGTCCCAGCCCTAATATATATATATATATATATATATATATATAGATAGATAGATAGATAGATAGATAGATAGATAGATATAGATAGATATTTATAGATATTTTTATATATAATATATATTTATATAATATAATATATTTAATATTTATATATATACATTTTCTAATAAAAATTATACAATTATTATATATTATTATTATTTTTTATTAAACACTGCATTATTATTATTATTATAAATAAATATTTTATATATTTATTTTGTATTATTTATTTTTATAATAGAAATACAAAACTTAAACGTGGCTTAAAATAAAATAATTTAAAGCACTGAAATGACTAAAACATATATATTTTAATTTAATATATATGTGTGTGTACACTATCTATCTATATATATATATATATATATATATATATATATATATATATATATATATATTATTTATATTTAGCTTTAATTTATTTTTATTTCAGTTTTAGTAATTTTAGTGCTTCAGAGTATTTTATTTCAAGTTTAAGTTTTGCATTTATAATTTCTTTATAAAAATAAATTTGGATGAAAAAAAATATATGTAAATGTATTTATAATAATAATAATAATAATATATAATACTATATAATTTAATATGTGTGTGTGTGTGTGTGTGTGTGTGTACTTATTAAACATTTATATATAATATATATTTAGAACTTATTTATTTATATATCTCAAAATATCATAATATATACACTTTTTAATAATTTAACTGAAGTATAACATACAAAAGGTTGAAGATTTTTTTAGCATGCAACCAATGACAGAACAATGTAAGAATAAAGAAAAAAAAAAGTATGATCCGAAAGGAAGCAACTTAATTTCCAATGCTGGGCAAATTTGTTGAAAATGGCTTGGAATGGTCTCAACTTGTGGCTGTGGAGTTTGTGGAGGGTCCAAGCTGCCCTCGCAGCGGGGTGTGGGCCGCGTCTATGAGTGGGATTAGACCCCTCTTCATCCCCAGTGGCACCACATTGTGCTCCAGCCTGCTGTGCATGGGGGGCTTCCTCTGATCGGCTAAAACTGATTTTCTGGCCCCCATTGTGAGGTGATTTGGGGGCTGGTGACCCTCACCGTTTGCCCTGTGAACGTCGACCTTCAAACACAGCCGTGAGGGTCCACATGCACCATACACATGGGCTGCTTTGATCCCAAAGAGGTTTCAGATGTGTTTAGAGTAGTTCTAGGAAACATTGCTCATTCATTCATTCATTCAGAGTAAATGATGATTAGTTGTAGCACAGCTGATTTTAGGTCATGAGTCATGAGTGCTTTACATTTAAACTGAGTCATACCTGCATTTTAAGTGTTTGGTTGCATAAATCTTTTAGTTTTCTCAATGAATCATTCGTATCGGATGACTTCATTGCTTGGCTGAACAGTGAAAGGTGAGCAAAGTGGTTATTTTCCGCAGTATTCCTGTGTTTTGTTTGGTAATATGTAACTAGTTGGGCGCTGAGAACTTCTCACCAGGTGTTTCACAGCACCATCATTTGTCAGACGTCACCGTGAGTAATTCCTGGTATTGTGCCAGGAATGTTTTCAGGATTACAGTTTCTTTCTTTCCCATGCGATACTCTTTAACTGGTACACTTATGTTGCGTCCATTGAGAACTACGACTTCTCTTTGTCCCACTGTGAAGTTTTATGTGAAAATGGCAGTGCACAAGGCCCTCTGAGAAAACCAATGTGCTGTTTCAGAGGTTCAGAATCATCCATTGTGAAATTCCAACCTAAATTTAGCCGCCCCTTGTCATTTCAGTGGCTTGTTCTGGCATTTTAATGCAGCTGTGATCCAGCTGTACTCCCGGTAAATGGGCGATCTCCTCTTATGGTGTAGCCACCAGTCAGTTCTCTAATAAAGGGTCGCTTTGAAGATATTCTTCTTCAAAGGCACTCCTAAATTAGTCCAGATCATCTTTGAAGATCACATTACACTTTCCTGGTTTATTAGAGTTTAGATGATGTTTCTTTCCTTTTACAGTTGAAGTCAAAAGTTTACACCCCCTTTCAGAATCTGCTAAATGTTATTTTAACAAAATATATACAAAATGCATGGTATTGTTTATTTAGTACTGACCTGAATAAGATATTTTACATAATAATAAAAAAAATGTCCCCATTCAAAAGTTTACATCCCCTTGATTCTCAATTCTGTGTTGTTACCTGAATGATCCACAGCTGTATTTTTTGTTGTTGTTGTTTAGTGATAGTTGTTCATGAGTCCCATGTTTGTCTTGAACAGTTAAACATGGGAACAGTCTTGAACAGTTTTGTGTATTTGAACCCTTTCCTACAATGACTGTATGATTTTGAGATCCATCTTTTCACACTGAGGACAACTGAGGGACTCATATGCAGCTAATACCGATGGTTCAAATGCTCACTGATGCTCCAGAAGGACAAAACATGCATTAAGCTGGGGGGTGAAAACTTTTTGAATATAAAGATCAGGGTAAATTTAACTTATTTTGTCTTCTGGAAAACAAGTAACTGTCTTCTTTAGCCTCTGAAAGGCTGTACTAAATGAAAAAATTATGCTATTTAGGCAAAATAAGAAAAATGTACACATGCCTATTATGTTCAAAAGTTTTCACCCCCCGGGTCTTAATGCATGTTTTTTTCTTCTGAAGCATCAGTGAGCGTTTGAACCTTCTGTAATAGTTGCATATGAGTCCCTCAGTTGTCTTCAGTGTGAAAAGAAGGATCTCAAAAACATTCAGTCACTGTTGGAAAGGGTTCAAATACACAAAAATGCTGGAAAACCAAAGAATTTGTCGGACCTGAAGGAATTTTTTTAAAGAACAGCAGACAGTTTAAGTGTTCAGGACAAACAAGGGACTCATGAACAACTATCACTAAACAAAAAAACAGCTGTGGATCATTCAGGTAATAACACAGTATTAAGAATCAAGGGGATGTATATTTTTGAACAGGGTCATTTTTATAAATCAAACTATTTTTTTGTTGTTGTTGACTATATGTAAACATCTTTTATGTGGAAATATCTTATTCAGGTTAGTACTAAATAAACAATAACATGCATTTTGTATGATCCCTCTTGTTTTGCTAAAATAATTAACATTTTGCAGATTCTGATAGGGGGATGTAAACTTTTGACCTCAACTGTACATACACATACAGCCATTTTTCTCTTAGGCTTCATTGCTTATCTATTGTGGAGCCTGTTCAGATGGGCATGACACTGAGATTACAGCCTGTAAGGAGAGTTGAATGTAGGGCAAGGTGACATATTCTTTTCCAGCCTGAGCAAAACACAGAGAATAATAGATAAGACACAAGTGTGGTTTTCAGGGCTTTAACAGTTAGCCACCATGAAACCAGATTTGTAGGCTGATTTTTTTTCTTTCTAGATCTGGTGCTGAATTGAGTTTTGTACCCCACTTGTTATGCTCGTTCTTTTTCAAGCTGCAAATTTATAGTGGCGTTTTTTTTAAAGTGTGGATTTGTTATTGAAAAGGGTTCCTGATGAATAATTCTGGGAGTGAGACTGTAAGATATATAAGGTATATAATTGGCACTCATGATTTATCCATATAATTTACATAACAGTTTTATTTTATTTCATTATATTTGTAAATGATATCTGCTCTTACCTGTGTATATTTTATTTTATTTTGTTTTATTTGTAAATGATATCTGCTCCTGCCTGTGCATATTTTATTTTATTTTATTTTATTGGTGAATGATATCTGTTCCTACCTGTGTATTTTATTTTATTTTATTTTATTTTATTTTATTTTATTTTATTTTATTATTGGTGAATGATATCTGTTCCTACCTGTGTATTTTATTTTATTTTGTTTTATTTTTCTATTTAATTTTATTTAATTTAATTTAATTTTATTTTATTTTATTTATTTATTGTGAATGATATCTGCTCCTACCTGTGCATATTTTATTTTATTTTATTTTATTTGTGAATGATATCTTCTCCTACCAGTGCGTATTTTATTTTATTGTATTTTATTTATTTATTTATTTATTTTTTATCTTATTTTATCTTATCAAATTTATCTTAATTTGTGATCTGAAGATGAACAAAGGTCTAAACCTAAAGTCCTAAACATAAGAAGCTCTGGAATAAAGAAAGCTTACAACAGGAAGTCAAGTTTAGAGACAACTGTAACCTAGTCAAACATCGGACACAAAGGAATGTTAAAACAGTTGCTGTGAAACTGAAATGATAATGTTGGTCAATGGTAACAAGAAACCACACATTAGGGTCCCAGTAGCTTGTCTTTTATCTCCAAACCAACCTAGCAAATACAGGTCTACAGATTAACCTTAATACTAGACAACCCCCAATCAAGCCCACTGCTCTGGATTAGCAACTTCAATCCAAGACGGCAAATTTATCCTGTAGATTAGATTAAAGTGGCCTTGGATTAAAATAGTCTGAAAAGCGGTAGACTTAATGTGTCCCCCCCAACTCAGTACCGCCAGGAATAGATTATTCTCCTCCACTCTCCCACACAAACACACACACACACACACACACACACATGGTGAGTGTTTCTAGCGTAGCTCTGCAAGACCATATAGACCAGTCCACTTGATCTGACTCAAATCCTGTTTTCGAGCAGTGGGTTCCTGGTACAAGATGAGTGGTTGAAGATTAATTGGCCCCTGTTTTGCATCTGAGGCCTGAGCCCTGGAAAGCCCATCAAAGAGACACAGCTTCATGTTGAGAGGGGAAACCCTGTCCGTAGCTTATCCTTGGCCGAACAACGCTGTCTGGTTTTTCTCACGGACTTTATGGCCAATTGCACCATTGGTGTTAAGATAAAGCGAAATATATGTGTGTTTCACAGAAGAAAGAAATGCATAGAGGTTTGGAACAACATGAGGGGAATAAGTGATGACAGGAATTTCATTTTTGGGTGAACTATCCCTTTAAGTGCTCGATGCACTCATGTTTGCTCACAAATGTAGTGCACCATGCATGTTCAATGTTTAATCAGGGGTTCAAGCGTATAGCTCTGAAACCCTATTGTAATTGTTAGAATGGTCACAGATCAGCAACCTCCATGTAAAACTGATGCAGGGCAAACCGTAATTCATAGAGACTTTAAACTTGGAGGGATGGTAGTACTCACATCGCCTACAATGTGACCAAGGCTCGACCCAATCGGCCTGATGGGGGCGCTACAGCAAACAAAAGTGCGAAAACGCTCATAACTCCTAAACCGTCAATCGCAGACTCGAGTGTCTTATGTCGTTCAGATTCGATCGTGAGCTAGGCAAAATTTTCGGGTATTTAGCATTTTTTGAAAAACCTACTTTTGCGAACTAGCCTTAGGTTTTTCGCCCAATCGGAACCAAACTACTGCAAAAAGATTCTCTGGAGAGTGAATATCAATAATGATCGAAAAAACTTTTGAGTCACCATCACAAAGGGACACCAAAATGGTCAAAATGGGCAGGGCCACGCTTAGTAAAATGCCTATAACTCCTAAATAGGATGAGATATCTTCGCCAAACTCAGAACAGTTATGTAAGAGCTCAATCTGAGGTCAGAGGAAAAATTGCAGAGCTTGACCACTTGGTGACACTACTAGAGGGGAAAAAACATAAAAATGGCTATTATTGTGCAACCATTTGTCCTTTTAACATGATGCGGTCTTGATCCAAAGTGCCACAAGTATCTGTAAGGGCATTAGCATATCTCAATAAACATTGGCTGACAAATTCTGTTAGACAAGGTTAATGGAGGCCGATCAGAACAAAACTCAGTGGGCCTGTTCGACTCATGGCCCCAAAACTCTGAGAGAAATTTGAAAGAAATCGGCCACTGGGAGGGTGATATTGCGTACTATATTGATATTGATACAATATTCGTATCATAGGATAGAACTCCTCATTCCAGACAACTTTGCCTCTAGAACCACTACTGTCAATCAAATTGTTTGTTAAATCGTTGAGAAGACAATTTACACCTTGGGAAGCTATAAGGGTTTAGAGATAGGGCTCTAGTTAAATAACATGCAATGTTTTTTTCCTTATATGCTTAGATGCCTTAAGCGCTTAAACCACGGTAATCGCTGCTTGCAGCTATATTGTTAATGTTATTGTCATACACATTTATCATAAACATTATTACAATTATTACAGATTATTGTAATTAGGACCTCTGTGAAACTTTTTTGCATTTTAGTTACTGACTTTTTTTTTAACAGTGTTAAAGTGTTAATGATATACAACATAAATCATATGATATTTTAAAGGATGAAGCAAGTAACCTGTTTAGTATCTTGTTTTAAGTAGGATTTTTCTGGCAGATTTCTATTTTACTTCTATTTTTCTATTTAACTTGCTTGACTTTTGGTGATCCCCAATCACATTCATTTTTTTCCTGTTCTCTACCTTCTGGATGTCAGGTTTGGCTGGCCTGAGATGAGCTGGTCGTGGTAATTCTGGTCAGCGATGCTCTGTGGGAGATTTTCAGTCGCGTAGAATGCCGCGTAGCTGGACTGCTGGGGTTCAATTCTCCTCATAAACGTGGGGAACACGAGGGAGTGGTGGCTGTATTTTTTCCCGCTCTCGGAGTGATTGACAGCTGCGTGGACGAATGAAAGAAACAAGCGCATTCCTGTCTCCACGCGAGGCGCCTGATTTATATGCAGCAGGAAAATTAGGAGGATAGATACTTGGAATATTTAATGGAAGTGAAGATATTATGGTTTGCCAAAATGGATGGATTTAGCAAATACGTTGCTCGATTTTACAATCAGCTGTCTTTCAGTCCCTCGATAAGTCATTCAAAATCAGTTTGAGGAACATCTCAAAGTGGAGTGTTTAAGGCTCCTCAATAGTCAAGAGATGTTTTTACCCTGATTGCTAATGGCACTTGATGAATAATGTGACCTTAACATGACTTTCAGGACAAGGTTATTTTCTACATAGCTTTTGTTTTAACCTTAGTTTTTGTGTTCAATATAAAAATAGTCATGTATGCATTAATTTTAGTTAGTTTTATAGTTTTATTCTACTTTTAGTAAATAAAAACAACTTTTTAGTGTATAAAAGTGCAAAACTAGACTACATATATATATATATAAACAATAACAGTATGTTATTCATAATTTTTCGTCATCATTATTCTTGAAAAAATCCTTAGTCATTTTGTTAATGAGATTAAGACAGATTTGTTATCGAATTAATTTGCGCCATATATTAAATTTACAATGGCGAATGGTCTACCTGCAGTGTGTTCTGAAAGTCCCGTTTGACCTCCGAGGCATGTCTATGCGAGTATGTGTGTGTGCATACAAGGGACTCCTTTAAACGTTGGCCCTTTGTGTGCAGTCATGGGAAAGAGTGGATGAAAGGTGCATCAGCAGGGTACTTTGGGGCAGGGGGAGATACTAAACTCAAAAAGGCCCTTTTACCGGGGAGCATGTAATATCCTGATCCCAGGAGCTTCCCTGTCACAGGGGAGGACCTGGCCCACCTACCTCAACAGAAAGTGCCCCGGGGTGGGCCGTAAGCGCTGAGGAACGCATCAGACCGTCCACCCTGGCGGCTCTGGTCAAAAGGGCATGTTAAAGGCTAAGAAGTCTGATTTTTACCGAGTCTTTTGACTTTAAGACATAAAGGGAACTCGGAACCAAAGATGTCGATCACCAAATTACTGACTCCTACACTCTGGAGCTGATTGTAATGATGTTGACCCCTGATCAGATGATGTGGACAATTACCATAATGAGTCGTCTTGTTAGTCTTTGGGTTGACTTTTCAAGCAGGTGCTTGTGCACGCTGGTGTAATAGCATATTTTATAATCTATTAAGAAGTGGAGTTCATATTAAAGACTATAAGCTCTTTATAATTTGATGGGGCCTCAGCAGGCTTAATTGTGACATGTTTAGTGATTTTACACTGTCCCTGGACCAGAAAGCCCTGCCATCCATCTCTCATATTCTGAGGCTTTATTATTACACTGTTCTCATGATAAGTCATGGATGATTGAGCAGGGTTGGGGTCACAGGAAGAGGAATGTTGCAAATCATATTCTCTTTGTCTGTTTATTTTTATTCATTGCAGCAGAAATCACTTATTCTTGAGAAGCTGATTATAATTGTGATGCACATTTTTTTTTACAATTACTATTATTATTAAATTGTCATTATTAAATTAAATATGTTTATTATGTATATTTTTTATTGTGCATGCTCATTTAGATTTATATTTTTTATATATCATTCTGTATTGGTTGGTACTGTATTTTTTTTTATCAGAATACTGATTAAAAATGATATTATATTTACTTATTATACTGTAATTGTAAAAAATTATATGTTAAAAAGCATATTTTTTTAATTAATTTATTTAGAGAATTTTTTAAACCATTCATTGTTATTGGCCATTCTTTAAAGCTGATTATAATTGTAATGCACATTTTTTACAATTATTATTTTTATTATTATTATTAAATTATCAGTATTGGTTAATACATTATTTCATATATTTTTTTAATTGTGCATGCTTATTTAGATTTAGATTTTTTTAACTGTATTATTCAGTATTGGTTGATACTGTATTTTTTTAAATCAGACTTTTAATTAATTGATTATTTTATATTTTATTAATAAATTATTAATATTAATTTATTATAATTTATGATATTTTATCGGTATTTATTTTATTATATTATATTGAATTATTATACTTTAATTTTAAAAATAATTGTTTAACATTTAAATTAAACATTTAAATTCAATTTGCCATAATTGAATACTCTGTTATTAAAAAAAGTGTTAAATGTATTTTCTAGCAAATCTCAAAATAATAATATTTGCTTTTTTATATTGTATATTATAATGTTGTGATTGTTTTTTTCTTCATTTATTTAGACTTTTTTTATAGAATTTTAATATCAGTCATTCATTGTTATCGACCATTCTTAAAAAGCTGATTGTAATTGCATTTTTTTTTTAATTATTGTTATTAAATTCCATTATTTTCAAATTATTTTTTTATTTCATTGTGCATTCATTACAAATTATAATAATTTTTTATTTATACTTATTATATTATATTTAATTATTATACTTTAAAAATAATTGTTTAAACATTTATATTTAATATTCATTTAATATTTAATATTCAGTTTATTTTTTGGTTATTTAGTTAATAAATGAAGACATTGTAAAAATTTTTATTATATAGTATAATGCTGTGATGCCTAAATTCACTTGTAGATTTTTAAACAATTTTTTTCATTTATTTTAGACAGTTTTTATAGAATTTTAATATCAACCATTAATCCATTATTGGCCATAACATTAATATCAGTAACAGCCGGAATTTTTGTATCAGTGCATACCTAATTGTAAAATATCCATGCTACTCATTGTTTACTTCTTATTAGGCTTCTTAGTAGGAACATAGAAGAACATCGTCTTCCCAGAAAGCAATCTTGGCTGCTGCACTTATTTGGTGTGTGTTCATGTGTTTACATGTGTGGCCCCTCTTTTCCCACTCCTACTCTTGACGAGGCGTCTCCCTACTGGAATGCTGGGTTTCCATGACGTTAACAGGGTAAAAATGTGCTAATGTCTCTATGAGTCCAGAGTGGGCTCGGAAGGCGGTTTTATTCAGAAACACCCGTGCCATAGGTCTTAACCCAGGTGCACATGTTTAGATCCAAGAAAAAGTTCCCAACTTCCCCCATTCCTTCTCTCTTCTGCTCCCTTTAGCGTCCACAGTCTCATCTCTCGTTTCTAAAAGCCTCCCAGATTTATTGTTCCATAAATGCCTCATGCTGCAGGCCCCAAAGAAGACAGCCCCACTGTTTGCAAATGGCCCCCGGAGACAAAAGAAAAGTTCCCCCAATCAGAAGGGCTTTTCTTGTCCCGCTGAAAGCTCGCTCTTGGTTAAACAAGGTTTCCCGTCATCACCGGTGAGGGGTCTTTTCCTTGCTATATCAATCTGTTGGTGAGTGATCGTGTTTTGCCTCGGTGAGAACAAACTCTGTGGTATTGTAACCGTCCCAAACAGGGAACCGCAGGGTTAAAATCATCAACTTCTCATCCTTCCCGCTGTTTCAGTGCTCAGTTGTGCTAATTGGTTATTTTCTAGGACCGGCCCAAACGAGCAGGGAGCCATTTAAAGTGTTTGATGGCCCTGGGTCTTGTGGCCTCTATTCTCTCTGTTCAGCCACACTGAACCCTTTCGGGATGCGTGACCGTGTGTGCATGTGAATGGGAGTGCTGTGTGGGGATGGGGCCGTGCTTTGTGTTTGTGTTATTGTCATTCAAAATGTAATGTGTTTAAAAGAGGGTTTTTAATTTGACCCCCACCAATTAAGAGATTTAGGCTTGGGCTGGCCGGTGGTCACCTTTGACCCACCTGCTTATTATACTCGCCGTCTTCACATCATGGTGTGAAATCCTCTGCTTCTCCGTATATCTCCCTGTCCGCTCCCATTCTCTCTTCACAAGATTGTTTCTCTTGGTAGTAATGTGAAAAAGATCTTTGTTGGCAAACTGATGGAGCTGGAGGATTTCTTTTGGTAAATGTTCTAGGTCTCAAGTTTCCCAAGTGAACGCAAGCTTAATATAGCAAAGAATTTTCTGGGTCACAAATTTAGCAAACTAGTCTGGCAGTTGCAGCATTGTGGTGATTAAGATTATACTTAGTCAGCTAGTTAGTCCCATACTTAGCTGTGAGGTCTTGAGTTTTTGCTGCTGAACAAAAGAGGGATGTGTACTGTTCAGAATTGATTTGAGAGTGACTTAAAGGAGTAGTTCACTTTCAGAACAACAATTAACAGATAATTTACTCACCCCCTTGTCATCCAAGATATATTTATGTCTTTTTTTCTTCAGTCATCAAGAAATTATATTTTTTGAGATAAACATTTCTGGAAATTTCTCCATATAATGGACTTAAATGGTGCCCCGATTTTTGAATCTTCAAAATGCCGTTTAAATGCAGGCCGTTTAAATACAGTTTAAATGTGGCTTCAAATGGCTGTAAACAATCCCAGCCGACGAAGAAGGGTCTTGTCTACTAAAACGTTCGTCATTTTCTTCGAAAAATATAGTTTTACATACCTTTTAGGCACTGAAACTCGTCTAGCACTAGGGCTTGTAGTGCGCATTCTCGACTCTACGTACTACGTCCACTGTGCTCTGTAACGCAGCGAATGCTTGAAGCAGTCCCATCACCTGACTCGCCGATTGTTTGTAACAGTGGAACAGATGTGGTCCAGTCGTGACAGCACTGAGATTCCTGCTCCGTTGGAAATGGCTGGCATTTTCCACACTTGCACCACCATCTCGTCTCATTTGAACGCGGTCTGCCCGAGGCTTGTGTCGTCTCTGCAGCCGTCGCAGTTTTCTCTCTATGACAGAGATAATTGTCTGTGTATTCTGGCTCAAAAAGGTAGGAAATGGTGAAAAACTCCAACTCATGTGCTTCTCCAGCTTTAAAGTCGTCCAACATTGTTGTACTTTATGTTGTACCTTGTTGCTAAAAAGTATTTGATTGCGTTGCACTTCTCTCTTCTCAAGTTCACTTTGTAAACACTGGGTCTGTAGTTTCGCATACGTTACGCGTGACCTTTCGACATCAGTACGTAGAGTCGGGAACGCGCACTACAAGCCCTAGTGCTGGACGAGTTTCAGTGCTTAAAAGGTATATAAAAATATATTTTTCTAAGAAAATGACTGAACGTTTCGGTAGACAAGACCCTTCTTCGTCGGCTGGGATCATTTACAGCCATTTGAAGCTGCATTTAAACAGCATTTTGAAGATTCAAAAATTGGGGTCACCATTTAAGTCCATTATATGGAGAAATTTCCAGAAATGTTTATCTCAAAAAACATAATTTCTTGACGACTAAAGAAAAAAAAGACATGGACATCTTGGATGACAAGTGGGTGAGTAAATTATCTGTAAATTGTTGTTCTGAAAGTAAACTACTCCTTTAAATTTTAATTCAATTAATGCATTCAAATTTAAATAATAATAAATTAATATCAATGGAAGTTATTACTAGAAAAGCAACATTTGTGAAGATAAGCCAAGATAAAACATGATGGAAAGATAAATAGATGACAGAAGGATGGATGTATGGATGGATGGATGGATAAATGATAAATGGATGAATGATGGTTAGATAGATGACGGAAGGCTAGATAGATAGATAGATAGATAGATAGATAGATAGATAGAAGATAGATGGATGGATGGATGGATGGATGATAGATGATAGATGACAGAAGGATGGTGGATGGATGGATGGATAGATGACAGAAGGATGGTGGATGGATGGATGGATAGATGACAGAAAGATGGTGGATGGATGGATAGATAATGGAAGGATGGATGATGAAAGGATGGATGGATAAATAGATGACAGAAGGATGGTGGATGGATAGATAGATGATGGAAAGATACATAGAAGGAGGGATGGATGGATGATGGATGGATAGATAATGGAAGGATAGATGGATGGATGGATGGATGGATAGATGGATAGATGATGAATGGATAGATAAATGACAGAAGGATGGATTGAACAATGGTTAGATAGATGAAAGAAGGATGGATGGATTTATAGATGATAAATGGATGAATGGATTTATAGATGACAGAAGGATGGATGGATGGATAAATGATAAATGATGAATGATGGTTAGATGATGGAAGGATAGATAAATGGGATGGATGATAGTTGGATGGATGGATAGATAGATGACAGAAGGATGGTGGATGGATGGATAGATGATGGAAGGATGGATGATGGAAGGATGGATGGATAAATAGATGATGGAAGGATGGTGGATGGATAGATAGATGATAGAAGGACGGATGGATGGATGGATGGATCCTCCATCCTTCTGTCATCTAGATAATGGATGGATCTCTCAGATAGATAATTAATGCATGGATGGATGGATAGATGATGAATGGATAGATAAATGACAGAAGGATGGATGGATGGATGGATGGATAGATGACAGAAGGATGGTTGATGGTTAGATGGATGGATGGATAGATAGATGATGGAAAGAAGGATGGGTGGATTTATAGATGACATAAGGATGGATGGATGGATAAAGACGGAAGGATATAACTTTGTCTGTCCATCCAATGAAATCCATGAATATGTAACGTATCCACAGTATAGCAAAATCACAATAAATAATAAACATAATACCATTAGTCATGTTAATACTGGTATAGCGCCCACCACTAATAGATAGGATACATAGGTAGAAGGAAGGATGGATGGATGGATGATGGAAGGGTGGATGGATAGATATATGATGGAAGGATGGAAGGATAGATAGATGATGGATGGATGAATGAATAGATGATTGATAAATGGGTAGATAGAATTAAATTAACTTACATGCACCACAGTGGAGCAGCAGCGTAGCAGATATATTTCACCAAGACCAAATACGTTAACATTGTCATATCCATTACCATGCTAAAATCTTAAGAGAGTACTGTTGCCATGATGGAACTGTATAAATGTTTTTGTTCCTCAGATACAAACATAAAACACTCTCTAAAGACCTCATTGACTGTAGATGATTTAACTAGGAAAGCATGGTGACTTCAAAATCACCTAGAGGAACCGCTCTCCCACTGCTCGGATAAGACATTCAATTGTAAAGCAACACATCCTGCACACTCCCACATGCGATAACCTCATCAGATGTGTAATAGCACTCATGAAGAGGGCTCTCTGGGTCAGAAGCGCAGTGTTGGCCTCTCTGAAACAGGAGGGGAGCTGGTGAAGTTTGGCTGCAGAAGATTGAAACAAAAGCTCTGTTCAGTTCTCATATGAGAGCACCGGGTTATCTCATCAGGAAGTGGTTATGCATGACACTTGATGAAGATGAATGAGTGCTAAAGCTTCAGGACAGTGGCAGACCTCCTGTTCACACTGGTAAGGGCAGCAGGGGTGAACGTCAGTGTTATGTAGATATGTCACTCTGTGAGCTTGGCATATTGACCCATGCATTGGGTTGTCATTTAGCCCAGGGGTTTATTTTATTTAATTTTATAAATATAAATATATATATATATATATTTATAGGTTATTGGCTACAAGCTGAAAATGATCAGACCATATGATGAATATATGATGATAAAATTGTTTTCCTAACTCCCCTTGCATAACTGTAATGTGGTCAGACAGTGTTGGTCCGCTGAGGCCAGAAAGCAGCTGTCATTTCCATGGTAGTCTCCATCCACCGCAGCATTAGTTCCACCACGGGGTCTTTTTGTTGCTTTACGGAAAAGAGATGGAGCGAAAAAAGAGGGTAGAGGGGGTAAAGTCTCCCTGATCCCCTTTTCCATGCACCGGGTAATCCAGAGCCCACTGTCAGCACAAATGCGGCTTTGATAGCTGGGAGAGGGTGCGACTGAACACGGTGCCCCTGAATGTGTTTATGGGTAAGCGAGTGTGTGGTTATGTCTTTGTGTGCAGTTGCAAATCTAGGGGGAAACGGGTCAAAAGAAGCTGTATGGAAAGAAGGCCCCATGTGGGAAGTTCAGTTTGAATGAGTCTGGTTGTCCTGTGTGTGCTTGGACTGACCAGACGGCAGGCTGAATTACATAATGAATCATAAATGGTTATATTTCAAGCACCAGAATCAGTCTGGGGAAATGAGATTTGGTGACGTAGATGTAGTGATCAGACAGGTTCATGCTATTGTGCTGTTCCAGACCACAGGTTCCTAATCTAAACAAAAGATTCACTCAGTATAAGTATAAGCTCCTTCCTCCGTCAGGTCATGTTAAGTGTTTGATGACGTGTTTGTTGGCATCAGGTGTCAAAATCACACATGATAATGATTGTTGTGCTTAAGCTGAACTTATAAGTCTGGTATTTACACTTGTGTGTCCCAAACAAGCACAACTATTATTATTGTTCATATTTAGAGTTATGGATTTGAACAAACACGTAACTTCTGTATTATGTTGTGTAATTGTTTTGCGTGATTTGTGCTGCTGACGTAAGTAATGCCGTAAATCCTATGGCTAACTGAGGAGAAGTGATAAAACAAATGATTTTTGCCCTGTGAACATATAACATGGATGTGGGTTGGTTGCTTAAGCCAGTAAGCAACCACCTAGCAACACCATAAGAATTACCCAGAACACCCTAGTAACCACCTCACAGCCACCTCACAACACCATCGCAGCCAACCAGAACATCCTATCAGTGCCCTAGCAACCAATCTAAAAATGCTCTAGTAACCACACAAACACCCTAGCAGCCGCATGGCAATGCCCTGGAAACTAGTCAGAAGCAACCACCTTAAATATCTTAGCAATGCCTAAGCAACCTCATAAAAACACCCTATCAACTGACCATTCAGTCCACCCTAGCAACCACACAAAGACCCTAGCAACCAATTAGCAATGCTCTGGAAACCAGTCATAGGCAACCACAGAGGAAATGCTCTTGCAACCACTCAGAACAACCAGCAACTAATCAGAGCATTCTATTCTAGCAGTCCCCTAGCAACAACCATTACCACCTTTGCAACACCATAGGAACCACTCAGATGTCCCTGGCAACCAGCTAGAACCTCTTATCGGTGCCCTAGCCACTACCTAGCAACCACCTTGAATATCTTAGCAATGCCCTAGCAACCTCTTAAAACACCCCATCAACTAATGCCCTTTAAACCATTCAGTACACCCTAGCAACCTTCTAAAAATGCTCTATCAACCACAGAAAACACCAACCAACTAGCAATGCCCTGGAAACCACTCAGAACACTCTAGCAACCAATCAGAACATCCTGTCCTGTCTATGCCTTAGCAACCGACATGAACATGTTAACAACATCCTAGTAATCACCCAGATCCCCCTGCCAACCAGCCAGAATATTCTATCAGTGCCCTAGCCACTACCTAGCAACACTCTAGCAGCCATCCAGAACACCCTAGAAACCAATCAGAGCATCCTATTCTAGCAATGCCCCAGCAGCCACCATGAATATCTTAGCAACACTCTAGCAACCACTCAGATAGTCCTGGCAACTAGCCAGAACATCCTATTAATGTCATAGCCACTACCTAGCAACACTCGAGCAACCACCTTAGATATCTTAACAAACACCCTATCAACTAATGCCCTGGAAACCATACAGTACACCCTAGCAAACATCTGGAAATACTCTAGCAACTATGCGAACGTCTTAACAACCAACCAGAAATGCCTTGAAAACTAGTCAGAAGCAACCACAGATTAAATGCTCTTGCAACCACACAGAACAGCCTCACATCCGCTCAGAACACTCTAGCAACCAATCAGAGCATCCTATCCTAGCAATGCCCTAGCAACACCCCAGCAATCACTCAGATCTCCCTGGCAACCAGCCAAAAACATCCTATCGGTGCCCTAACCACTACCCAAAAGACCCTAGAAACCAATCAGAGCATCCTATCCTATCAACATTCCAGCAGCCACCATGAACATCATAGCAACACCCTAGCAACCACTCAGATATCCCTGGCAACCAGTCAGTGCCCTAGCCACTACCTAACAACACCCTGGAAACTACCTTGTATATCCTATGCCTTAGCAACTTCCCAAAACACCCTATCAACTAATGCCAAGGAAATAATTTAGTACACCCTAGCAACCATCTAGAACTGTACTAGCAACTACGCAAACACCCTAGCAACCAACTAGCAATGCCCTGAAAACTAGTAAGAAGCAACCACAGAGGAAATGCTCTTGCAACCACACAGAACAGCCTCACAACCACTCAGAACACACTAGCAACCAGTCAGAGCATCCTATCAGGGTCCTAGCCACTACCTAGCAACACCTTAGCAACCACCTTAGATATCTTAACAATGCTTTAGAATAGCCACAAAACACTAGGGATGCACCGAAATGAAAATTCTTGGCCGAAACCGAAAAAGAGGAAACCAAGGCCGAAAACCGAAAACCGAAACACCGAAAGAATAATGGCAATTATTAATACCATTGCATTTATAACTATGATTGTGTACTAATCTTACTTAAATCAACGCATTGCAATTGCATAAATTAATATTAAAGTTATGAAGAATAAATCAATTATATTAATTGAAACAATTATTATCAATCAAGTATTATTACTTAAATAACATACATATATTTTACAGCCTTTGTTTAAATTGTTAAATTTTTTATAACATTATCTTGTGGATCCATCAGTTCACATTACAACTCTATGTGTTTTTCTTCCAGCAGGAGGCGCTGTCAGACTGGTATTACACAAAGCAGCGCAGCAAATGACTTTGAAACGTGCAGCGCTCATATTTATTAAATGGATAGCCTTTTGAAGTTTCATCGCAATTCCTGTCTTTCAGTCCCCACATTTAAGACCACCTGAAATCATAATTATGACTTTCTTAACCCCTAATAACACTGCAGTCACCAATGAAAATTAAGAGCTTTATTTCAAGAACCGACTTTCAAAAACAACCCTTACACAAAATACGTTTCTTTTTAGTTTTTTTTCCCACCATGTTCGGGGCACAAGAAAAATATTAGGGGGCTAAATGAATATGATGCATGTTTAGTATAATCATCTCTCATTGTCTCTGAGAGAATGCACGTCAGATGCTGAAAGCACTGTCAGTTTTTACTTTCGCTTTCACATATTGCGCAGTTTTCACGTTGCTTGTGTGATATCCATTGGCTCACCTCCATGGTTTAAAACATAAATATTTATAAAAAATACAGTATATAGAAAAGACATAGCTTTAAAATATTGCGATATAACACCAACATAAAGCCATTGTTTTTCACTCACTGAAAGCTACATCTGTCTGCGTGCAATGCGCCGATCTCTGTTGTCATCACTGGCTGCACGCACGACTGCAGACACACCCCCTCTTGAAATTTCGGCATTACAAGTTTTGTAAATCGCAATCCGTGGGTCTTTCTCTCAGATATACTGAAATACGTCCACACCGCAGACGAGTTGCTTCAGACAAGCACATGCAGGCTGCGGTTTCTGTTTTTGTCAACATACTGTTTCGGCCGTGTTGTTTCGGTGATAAAAGTCTTTTGGCCGAAAACCGAAAATGCACTTTTGGGCCATTTTTGGCCGAAAATTTTCGGTGGCCGAATATTCGGTGCATCCCTACAAAACACCCTATCAACTAACGCCCTGGAAACCATTCAGTACACACTAGGGACCATCTAGAAGTGCCCTAGCAATTACGCAAACACCCTAGCAACCAACTAGCAATGCCTGGCAACCACCTACAACACAAGCATGATGGTGGCAAGTTTTCACCAATCAGACACCAATCAAGTTTTTCTTCTAAAAATGTAAAACATTACATGTTTTTTTTTCCTGACTGTAATGGTTCCGCATGTGTGTTTCAGATCAGCAGGACTGTCTGCACCAGGTGGTTCACGAGCGTCTGGGAGAGCTGTTGCGTGTATTAAAAGCTGTGATTTCCAAACACCACTCCCTGAATTCAGTGGAGATCCTCAGCGCCGCCGGGACCCTCATCGCAAAGGTCAAAGGTAAAGCATTATCTCACTCACCGCCTTCGACTTGAATATGACACAGTGCTGAAGAATGAAGGAGAAACAGTTATTCACTTGAAATCTGGTTCCTCAAACTCCTTCTCACAAGCCTCCCACTCTCATTTTGCACAAAAATGTCACTAGTAACGATAAACCCAAAATTGCCAGAGATGATTTTCCAGCAGTGCGAAGCACAAAGATCTTTTAAAACGAGACACTGTTTCTCAAGCTTCTCAGAGGGCTGACTTTGGAAAAGCAGAACAATGCACGTCTGCAAGTGCGTTTGTGTGTGTGTGCATGTATGTGTGGGGGCAAACGCTTGCTCGGAGTACAATGTCCTTGTCAGAGCAGAGGAATCCCGTTTCACTCGGTTCCACGGTGAGAGATTAGCATCTCCATGCATGGCGTTGCTTCACTTGGCTTGTGGACAAGAATCTCAGAAGTATCTGCATAGCATCTAAACTCTTTTTTGTGAGTGTTTTGATTGTGGTGTCTTGGAAGCTACTTAGTTGGATATTTTATTATCTAAATCAATGACACATTTAAGTGTTGCTTAAGTGCTTATGCACATGCGTTCATTTCATATATATCTATTTATTTAACCACATTTTCTGGTATGTGTAGTGTCAGAGATGTCAATATTTTTGATGTTGAAGTGGCTGCGGGTTCTCACTTGTTAACACAAACAGAAGCAGGACTTAAATGGCGGGTCTTGGTTTATTACGTGGTCACTTTACTTGCACTCTGCACTGTTATTGGGAACTGAAGCTGAATGCCTAGCTTTGTTTTGACAGTTGGGCTCATAGCGGGTCATGTGATGTTTCTGTATAAACACATCTCCAAACCTTTTGGTTTCCTCTTTCTAAATAGTTATGTTGCTGTGCGTACCTTTTGGTTTCCTCTTTCTGTGCAGTTAGGGAGTTTTCTCTGTGTAATCAAATTCATGGCACTTAAATTTGGTTTGTTGGTCTTTACTATGCGTGAAGTGTGTTTCTAGCATATGTAAATTTTTGTATGTGTGCACAAATAGTAAAATGTAGAATATCAATATACTGACGGCAACTTAAACTTTAGATATATATGAATGTATAGGAATCCTTTGAGGTAATATCATTATAAATATTTCTCTACAATTTACTGATAAAAAGTTGTAGAAGTTTTCATTTTGAGAAACCTGTATTATATTATATTATATTATATTATATTATATTATATTATATTATATTATATTATATTATATTATATTTTATTTTATTTTATAAATTATGAATTTCATCTAAATAAATACTGCATTTTAAAAGTCTCAGTAAGTCTCAGTATTTCTCTTATAAAGTCTTGAAATTTTTTGTTTTGGAAAAAATCTATATTATATTTTATTAGGAATTATTGATTTAATTTATAAATAAATTATGCATTTAAAAGTCTCAGTAAGACTTTTCGCTGATAAAGTTTTCCACAATTTACTGATAAATATGTGAAAATGTTGTGGAAGTTTATGTTTTTGAAAATCCTGTATATTATTATATTATATGATATTATATGATATTATATGATATTATATTATATTATATTATATTATATTATATTATATTACCACAACAATATTATTATAAATTATTAATTTAATTTATAAATACATTATGCATTTTAAAATCCCAGTAAGTCTCAGGATTTTGCGGCTAACGTTTCAGAATGATTTACTGATAAAAATGTTTTGGTAGTTTGTTTTTGAATTATATTATATTATATTATATTATATTATATTATATTACTATAAATGTCATTTATAAGCAAATAAATAATAAAAGTGTTAGTAAGTTTTAGGATTTCTCATAAAGTTTCTCCATAATTCTGGAGATTTCTGTTTTTGAAAAAAAATTGTGGCCTTGTATATTATATTATATTTTTAATATATTAGAAATTGTTGATTTAATTTATAAGTAAGTTATGGATACAAAAGGTCTCAGTAAGCTTTTTCGCTGATAAAGTTTCTCCACAATTTACTAATAAATATGTGAAAATGTTGTGAAAGTTGTTTTTGAAAATCCTGTTATTATATTATATTATATTATATTATATTATATTATATTATTTTTTAAATAAATACTGCATTTTAAAAGAGTCTCAGTATTTCTTGGATTAAGTTTATCCACTATTTGCTGATAAATATATAGAAAAAGTACTTGAAATGTCTGTTTTAGAAAATAATATTAAAAAATTAATTTTAAAGTTTAAATTTAATTTATAAATACATTATGTATTTTAAAATCCCAGTAAGCCACAGGATTTGTGTCCTGTCTATATTATATTATATTATATTATATTATATTATATTATATTATATTATATTATATTATATTATATTATATTATATTATATTATATTATATTATATTATATTATATTTAAAATATAAATGCATTTGCTTTGGTATTATACATTTCTCTGTTTATTTAAATGTACAAACAATAGCATGTTTCTAAATCAATGCACAGTTTGAACTTCTACCACTAGAGGGGCAAAATGCTTCTTATATTCCCTTCTCTTTCCAATCTCTCTCTCAGACACACACAGACACACACACACACACACACACACACACTAAAACCTTTGTAATGCGACACTTGAATAATCAGTGTTCTAGCTCTGTGGCTCGGAGATTAGAATAAGAAAAAGTTGAATATCCGGATCGGGGAGCTCCAAGCATGATAAGAACTCCGCCGTGGAGTTTGAACAGGCCCGAGTCTCTCGTGTTCATCCCGGCACATGCGTCCGCTGCAGAAATGTGACACTGACCCTCCTGGCTGGGCCTCAGGATGAGATAGGGACCAGCAGGAGTTTAGGCAAACCTTCACGAAGACTCTAGGGAGGACTGCGGTCCAGAATGTTATGTGAACATCGCAACACAAACTCCCCGAAAGCCGAATATCCTGATGCGAAGATATGTGCTGATGTTGACGAACCTCATGCGACGTGGCCTTGATGATTTTAGCGCTCGGTTCTGAGGAAATAAAAATAAAGCTTGTTTTCTTGAACTACAGCCACGAGGAGGTTTTTCACCTTCCTCTTTTTGCCCAGCATCGCTGTTACACAAGAACTTTCAGGCTTTCTCATGCAACGTATTGGGTTTCAAAAGTAATTGAAGTTTCTCTGTGGTACGGCGTCTCTCATGGGCTGCCAACAAAAAGGGGGTGTGTTTGTTCCCATCAGCCCTGTGCCTCTTTACCTCTCATCACCTACGTCCCTCAGGGAAGCTCCATACCCCCTTCATCGGGAACTTTTAACTAAGTGCAGCTCTCCTACTTCCCAAAGCGGAGACGAATCCATCGAATTCTTCTTCACACCCAGTTAGGTGCATTTTAGCCACCTCTAATGTGAGGACGTGTCAGTGTCATCCTTATCTGAGCAGATACGTCTGGTATCTTCTGTGGGAAACATCCAAACGGGGTCTCCAGGGGCTCAGTGTTTGGTCTCATCTATGTTTTATCAGTTTCAGAGGTGAAATTGATTAGCAAGCCTCACTGGTGCCTGATTTCCCAGAGAGAAGGGGGAAAACGCAAAGAAAAACAATGCCATTTTTACTTGGTGATGTAACTTCCACGTTTGGATTGTGTGTGGACGGTGAGGGCTGCCATTGTGTTCTTGCGAGCTTCAGGATGTCCTGTTGGGGAGGGGTATGTGGAGGGACGAGGGGACGTGAGGACCAGACAGAACTTCGTAAACGGTGGTAGAAGGAGCTTCTGATTCGCATCACGTACGCTTGGGAATCTAAAAACGTTTGGTGGAAGATCTCAAAGGATCAAGAAGATCAACCTGACTGCCTTGGTTCTTCTGTTTTAGCCATCAGGATTGTCTTCAAGCAAAGTGTGTTGGACGATTTTGAGGAAAGACCCTAAAAAGTGTCCCGGAAACTATTAGATCTGGACTTTTCGTCTGTCTGTTCCTGGCGGTTTGGTGTGTGCTAACTGGATGGGAAGTGTGGTGGTCGGTAAGTGTTCGCTTTGAGGAACTGGTTTGTGTTTTGAAGGAACGTTTTCCAATTGAGTTTTTGCCATGGTACGATGTTTAAGGTTTTTCGAAAGTTCCTGAAGATTTTCGGTTGAATGAAATCGGAATGGCAAACTAAAACTAATGATTCTCACTTCTTAGTTAGTAGAGTTGAAACTGGTGCTGACTAGACAGAAATAAAAGGAGGTGTATATAACAGGTGAAATCTGTTGGGATGAGGTATCTGGACATCTACTGGCCTCTTCATAAATCTTTGTTCTTCTCTTTTTTGGAGGGTGTGTTGGGGTGGATTTGGAGTCGAGGGGGGAGGGTGTTGAAATAGGAATGGCGTCAGTGGTTTTGGCGAGGTCTGCCACTTGTTTATTTTCACAGTGTTTATTATTGGAGCTGATTGTAGCTTATTTACACTGCTGTTTAGTTCCTCCCCATCTTTACCAGTCCAGTGTTTAGACTCAGGAAGCCAAGTTTTCTTTAGATTGCAGACCGAGCCGTGATGTTACTTAGAGTGCCAATCTTAGAGTAGAATTTGATTTTATCATCAAATGCACTACCAGTCAAAAGTTTTTGAACAGTAAGATTTTTTATGTTTTTCTAAAGAATTCTCTTCTGCTCCCCAAGTCTGCATTTATTTGATCCAAAATCTAGCAAAAACAGTTCTGAAATATTTTTACTCTTTAAAATAACTTTTCTATTTAAATATATTTTAAAATTATAATTTATTCCTGTGTTTAAAGCTACGTTTTCAGCATCATTAATCCAGTTTTCAGTGTTACATGATCCAACATTTTTTTATTATTATTATCAATATTTAAAACAGTTGAGCTATTTTTTATGATTCTTTGATGAATAGAAAGATTCAAAGATCAGCATTTATCTGAAATAAAAAAAGCTTTTTGTAACATTATACACTATACCGTTATTTTTTATTATTTATAATTTATTATTTTGAAAGAAATTATAGAAATGAATACTGTTATTTAGCAAGGATGCGTTAAATGGATCTAAAGTAATGATAAAGACTGAAGGATCATGTGACTGGAGTAATGATGCTAAAAATTAAGCTTTGAAATCACAGGAATAAATTACATTTTAAAATATATTCAAATAGAAAACAGTTATTTTAAATAGTAAAACTATTTCAAAATTGTACTGTTTTTACTGTACTTAGAATCATATAAATGCAGGTTTGGTGAGAAGAGGAGACTTCTTTAAAAAACATTAAAAATCTTACTGTTCACAAACTTTTGACTGGTAGTGGATTTTTATGTAGAAAGTGACTAGAAATATTGAACGTTTATTTAGCTAGTCATTTTGAAATGTTTAAGTTTGGTACTGTCTATATTATTATAAACATTATTACAGAATCTGTGATAAATAGTTAATATCATTACATTTTTTCATAGTTTATAATTTTATTAGAAATTCTATAGGATTTTAATAAACAATATACAATACATTCAATGTATATCTGTTTATTTGTTGTTTTATTGGCCATGTAATAAGCAAGAACATGTATTATAATATTTTCATATCAATCTTCTTTCTTATTTTCTCTCGTCTTTACAGGTGTGAACTTCAAGGAAGTGAATGAAGACAATAAGCAGACGCTATTTTCCGAGATCTACACTTCCATAGATACATTGGCCTTCACGTTTGGCAATGTGTAAGTGCAGCACAGTTTCATTATGTGTTACTGTAAATGAATTGCTTTGTCATGAAACATCTGATTAGTCATTAAAAAAAAAAACATCTGAAACATCTGCGCACAGGATAGCGAACTCCCTGAGTCAGCAAGCTGAATGTGTGTTCAGCTCATGTCTGTTTTATAAGATAACACAGTCTCTACATGGTTTAGGTGTTGCTTGTTGTTTTTAACGTCAGGAGTGCGCATGATGGTGCGTGTGAGTCATTAGCTTTGTTTCAAAACCTGGCGAGCTTCAGCATTTTAAGGCTTCATTGTGAAAAGCTGTTTCAAATGGAAACTTAATGACACTGCCTCCTAAGATATCTTGTTTTTGGAAAAATTCCAAGAGAGCATTGTATTGTTTGCATAGAAGCATGCTTCCCTACTATATAGTAGGCAGAAAACAGTATGTGAAATATCCAAATTCACAGTATTTGTAAAACATTAGGCAAAAAGTACTACTTCTGGCAAGCTGGCAAGATTCTGAAGTGTTTATTTATTTACTATCCCATAAGGCCATGGAAGAGAAAAAGAGAAATTGTGAATTGCAGTAAAGCGACACAACTGATGCTGTAATGACAGCATGAGTGTAGTACATCTGGATTACATTCATATATAGAACATTTTTAGTGGTCGCAAAACACACTAGTCAAAAGTTTTTGAACAGTAAGATTATAATTTTCTACTCACCAAGTCTGCATTTATTTGATTCAAAGTACAGCAAAATAGTAAAATTCTATTATAATATTATATTATAATTCTAAATATTTTTACTATTTAAAATAGCAGTTTTTTTTTATTTAACTGGATTTAAAAATGTGATGTTTTCCTGTGATCAAAACTTAATTTTCAGCATCATTACTCCAGACTTTAGTGCCACATGATCCTTGAGAAATTCAAATATGCTGATTTGCTGTTCAAGAAACATTTATTATTATTATTATTATTATTATTATTATTATTATTATTATTATTATTATTATTATCAATATTTAAAACAATTAAGTAATTTTTTTCACGATTTTTTGATGATTTCATTTAGCAAGACTGCTTTAAATTATTTATAATGTTACAAAAGATTTCTATTTCAGATAAATTCTGTTTTTCTGAAATTTCTATTCATTAAAGAAACCTGAAAAAATTATACTCAGCTGTTTTCAACATAATAATAATATAAATAATACATTTTGAACCGTAATGATTTCTGAAGGATCATGTGACTGAAGTAATAATGCTAAAAATTCAGCTTTGAAATCACAAGAATAAAATACATTTTAAAATATATTCAAATAGAAAGCAGTTATTTTAAATAGTAGAAATATTTCAAAATTTTACTGTTTTTGCTGTACTTTGGATCAAGTAAAAGGCAGGCTTTGGGGAGCAGAAGAGACTTCTTTCAAAAACATGAAAATTCTTACTGTTCAAAAACTTTTGACTGGTAGTGTATTTACACTTACAAAACCTAAAACCACAAATTAACCATATTCTTGCTACACTAACCATAGTTTAACCATGGTATTTGTAGTAAAACCATGGTTAGTAATCAATACGCCAAAAAAAAAACATTGTTACTATAGTAAAACCATGGTTAATTTTCATGAGGGAAATGTTGGTCATTTTTTCATTCAGTACTAAAAATTATCTCTGAAAATAATTCAGGGTTGAGTAAAACGGATTATTAAATAGAATAAACTGACTGAATTAAGTCCTGAGGTAATTTTATCATTATGAGTTGTTATTTATGTAAGTAATTCCAAAACATTTCTGAGGTTTTGTGATGGTTAGAACTAGTCACAGAGCATGTATAAGTCCTTCCAGCTGTTAAAAAATGCATCTGAAAATGACTTTTTTAAGTAGTATTGCAGTGTTAGCTTAGCAACATGCTAATATCAAAACTCCTGCTCACTTTGTGTAAAGATTGTTATTTGTAACTGCTGCTTATGTACTCTGTTCCAAATCACCTTTTTGTGTATGTGTGAGTTATTTAATGCTGAGTAAGTTTTTGTCTTGTGTTTGTCAGAGTGTCTGACTTCCTTATGGGAGATGTAGAGAACGGCTCAGCCTCGGGGCTTCCTCAGGCCCGCAGGAGCAAGGTGAGATTTCCCGCTTTTTTTCTCCTCATCGTACACTTTAAAGCAGTCCGATCAACAGGTGGTTGAAATCCACATCAGAGTCTGAAGGCTGTGGCCTCTTTCTGTGATGTAGAGATGGGGGTCAGAGAGTGCAAAGCTCAGTAAAGAAAAATAGAAACAAGGTCTGTTTTGGAGAAGAGCGCTCTTCCTGTTTGGACCACCCCTGTGATATATCTCATGGAAAAAGCCAGTGACATTTTGGCATTGTGATTTGACTGAGTGCTCTCAGATAAAGCAGATATGGAAGATAAAACGCGTTTCCTTTTCTGTGTTGGATTGTTTGTTGGTTCGGCTGTCTTTTTATTGTCTCCTGTGTCTTATTTCAGTCTTTTGAAAACCTGACGGTGGAGTCCAGCGGATGTGGACTGGAAAAAGATGACCCTCCAGGTGAGAGTCTTTCTTTCTTTCTTTCTTTCTTTCTTTCTTTCTTTCTTTCTTTCTTTCTTTCTTTCTTTCTATACTTTCTTTTTTCTTTCTACTTTTTTCATTCTACTTTCTATCAGTCCTTTTTTTCTTTCTTTCTTTCTAGATCCATTTTCTTTTTTATTATCTATCTATCTATCTATCTATCTATCTATCTATCTATCTATCTATCTATCTATCTATCTATCTATCTATCTATCTATCTATCTATCCTTTTTTTCTTTTTTTATAGATCCATTTTCATTTTGTCTTTCTTTCTAGATCCATTTTTTTCTTTCTTTCTTTCTTTCTTTCTTTCTTTCTTTCTTTCTTTCTTTCTTTCTTTCTTTCTTTCTTTTTTTTCTTTTTGTTTCTATTTTCTTTCTGCTTTTTTCTATTTTCTTTCTTTTAGCTATCTTTTTTCTATCTATCTATCTATCTATCTATCTATCTATCTATCTATCTATCTATCTATCTATCTATCTATCTATCTATCTATCTATCTATCTATCCTTTCTTTCTTTCTTTCTTTCTTTCTTTTATGCTATTTTATTTATTTTAATTACATTTTTTTATTTGTTTCTCTGCCACTAAAACAAATATATTTTTCACCTGATGTCACCAGGCTTTCTTCAATTCCAGCTTTTCACGACCCAGTTAATTTCTGATTTTAAAAAAAAAAGTGTTTTTTTCTCATTGAATATCCTATTTCACTTGAAAAAATCACATTACGGAAATAAATGAACAATTGCAAAGGTTTAAATTTAGCAGCACTTTTTATACCGATCACACCCACGTAGATACACACATATCAAACAGCTGTTCTCAGATCAGATTTCACTGATCGTTCTCAGCATGTGTGAATAAGCTCTCGACTCACACATTCGCCGTCACTTTAAATCCTGGCAGGGCTACTTAGGGCCAATCCACTCTAATACAGCCCCAAGGTCAGTAAACACTTTCCATCTGTCACTCAGACACACACTCACACATACACAAGAACCCTACCCCTGCTGTAAAAACACTCATGTCTGGGGTGGGCTTGCTGGGATCCATTCGCCAACCTCTGCCGTTTATCCTTACTGATGTGTTTGGCTGTGTGTCTGTCCTCTTCGCAGGTCCCTCTCCGCCCGCGCGGGTGGAAGAGATGGACGGAGCTTTGCTCCGCAGTGACAGCGGGGTGGAGTCGGCCCTGCTTTATGCCAAAGCCTGGTCAAAATACACCAAGGAACTCCTGGCCTGGGTGGACAAGCGTATTAATATGGGTGAGTAGAGCATGTGTATCTGTCATTAGTAGATGAGGGAGTTGCAATTAGCTGTCCATAAATTTACAGTCATGTTTTCAGTTTTAGTGGTTAAGTTGTAGGTTTTTCAGTGAAAATATGGTATAAAAATGTATAACTGAATATTTAATTTGGGTATAAGCTTCGCAATCAGGCTAATCAGCATGCATATGGACCTCACAAAACCTAATCTAACCTAAACCTAAACTAAAAAACAAAAGTGAACAAGATGAAATGTGAATAAGATTCAGACGACATACACTACCATTCAGAAATTAGTAATTTTTAATGTTTAAAAAAGGCTACATTTACTTATTTGTCTTGAGCCTCACATTTTCATTCAGATATCATTCTAATATGCTGATTTGGTGCTCAAGAAACATTTATTATTATTATCAATGTTGAAAATAGTTGTGTTGCTTAATATATATTTTTTGCATTCTTTGATGAAAATAAAGTTCTAAAGTTAAACTGCCCGTTTTTCTTCAGAAAAAACGCTCACTTGTGCTTTAGAATGAAACATGATGCATCAAGAGGGGGTACAAACTTTTGAACAGAATGGAGATGTGACATTTTTTTCTTATTTTGCCTAAATAATATATTTTTTTCATTTAGTACTGCTCTTCAGAAGCTACAGAAGATACTTGCATGTTCCCCAGAAGACAAAATAAGTTAAATTTACCCTAATCTTCAAATTCTAAAAGTTTGTAATAGTTGCATATGATTGCCTCAGTTGTCCTCAGTGTGAAAAGATTGATCTCATAATCATACAGTCATAGTTGGAAAGGGTTCAAATACACAAAAATGAATTTGTGGGACCTGAGGATTTTTCTTAAGAACAGCAGGCAGTTTAACTGTTTAGGACAAACAAGGGACTATCACTATCACTAAACAAACAAACAAAACAAAAAAACTCATTCAGGGAACAATGACTACATCCTAATCACACCCCTTGCTTTTATTCCCAGACATTGAGTGTGCAAAGAGCTATGCCAAGATGGCTGAATCTGCAAAGGCGCTGGCGTCTCAACAGGTCATTATTTTAATGCAACCTACACATTTCCATTCTGAGACTATAAAAGTGCTAAATAAAAGGTGTTGCTATCAATGCTTTTTATTTGTTTGTTCAATGGCGTGTGGTTTATTTCAGGAGCACATGCCATTCCGGGATATTTACATCTCTGCCTTCAAAAACGATATTGAATACAGCCAGTTGATCATGCAAACCACTGCTGCTCTACAGTCCAACAAATTCATGCAGGTACTACTACTATTCCTTGTTTTGAGCATAATCTAAAGCGTTCATTGTGTAACTAATTAATAGGAAATGTACCACTTCTTCAAAAGCGCATTTGCTTTCCGTGTTTGCTTTTTAGCCTCTGCAAGCTCGAAAAAATGAGCTGGATAAGTTAAGGAAGGAGGTGAAAGAACAATGGCAGAGAGAGCAGAAGAAAATGGTAGGTGATTTTTTTTTTTTAGTCTATCAAAAGCTAAATACATCGCTCACCAAAAGGTCCCTTCTGAAAACCAAAAAAAAAAAAAAAAAACTGAATTTCCTCTGCTGATCTAATAGGGGCTCAGTGTTATATCAGGTTCAATTGCAGAGACTTCATTCTGCTGGTTGTGTGTGGTATTTAAATGCAGCCATTTAGCACCTAAGCATGACTTATTATTGCGGAAAAGAGAACAAACAAGGTTTGAGGTAGTGCTTATGTGCACCTACACTCTTAAAAGTGCAATTGTTTGGGTTGTAGTGCCTCTAAATGGGCATCAAGTATGTACTTCTTCATATTTGTGTGATTTGACAATGATATAATTGTTTTATGGAAGTGTATATGTGACCCTGGACCACAAAACCAGTCTTAAGTAGCACAGGTATATTAGTAGCAATAATGATCAGTTTTTCTTTTATGCCAAAAATCATTAGGATTTTAAGTAAAGATCATGTTCTATGAAGATATTTCGTAAATTTCCTACCTTAAATATATCAAAACCTTATTTTTAATTAGTAATATGCATGGCTAAGAATTTAATTTGAACAACTGTAAAGGTGATTTTCTCATATATTATCATTATTTAGATTTTTTGCACCCTCAGATTCCAGATTTTCAAATCTCGGCCAAATATTGTATTATAATAATAAACCATACATCAATGGAAAGCTTATTTATTCAGCTTTCAGATGATGTGTAAACTAATTTTACCCTTATTTTACCCAAATTTACTTTTTTGGTTTAAAATTTAGTTTTGTGGTCCAGGGTCACATATGTGCAGAATTTTTGTCAAGCTTTATATTATCTTTAGTCCACTTTTTGCACACATATAGTTTTGAAGTCGACGCAGAATCTGATTTTACCCTATTAACTTTTTTCCATTTTATTTATTTTTACATTTTTTTAGTAATTTTGTTGAGTGTCTCTGACATTTTCATTTACAATTTATTTTTTTAGTTTGGGGTATTTTTTAGTATATTAAGTTAAACTAAATGAAAATGAGAAAAGTTGATGGGAAAAGGCTGAAGTAATAGCATTTAGTTTTTTTTTATTTAGGTTATATTAGAACATTTCATTTTATGGTTTTAGTTTTAGCTTAAAGGGATAGTTCACCCAAAAATGAAAATGCTGTCATTAATTATTCACTCTCGTATCTTTCCAAACCTGTAAGACCTTTGTACATCTTCAGAACACAAATTAAGATATTTTTAATGAAATTTGAGAGCTTTCTGACCCTCCATAGACAGCAATGCAACTGACACATTCAAGGCCCAAAAAGGTACTAAAGTACTCTCATCAATGCGTGTCGAAGACACAAATGAAGTTGTGATTTTTGTTTTTAGCTTCATAAAATTAAGGTCACATGGACTATTTTAACAATGTTCTTCCTACACTTCTGGGCCTTGAACTTGTCAGTTGCGTTGCTGTCTATACAGGGTCAGAAAGCTCTCGGATTATTCAAAAATATCTTAATTTGTGTTCCTGAAGATGAAGGTCCTACAGGTTTGAAACAAAATGAGGGTGATTAATTAATAACAGAATTTTCATTTTTATGTAAACTAACATTTTAATGTTTTTTCTCACATTAAACAGGCTGTTTTTGTTATTGTTTCTTAAAGATGTCTCTGTTTTATATTGTATATTTTCAGCATGAAGCAGACAGTGCACTAAAGAAGGCCCGGATCCTGCAGGCACAGAGGCAGGAAGAGTACGAGAAAGCCCGCTGCTCCACCAATCGAGTGGAGGAGGAACAGAACGGAACAGCGGGAGGAAAACAACTGGAGAAGAGACGCAAACTGGAGGAGGAGGCTCTGCAGAAGGTCAGACACGAATGCAACACACACCACATTTCTCAACACAACCGTTGCTTTCAAGACTTGATGATTGTGAAATGGATACTGTATTGCACACTCTACTGTCATGTATATGGAAATCTTTGTTAGGGAGTAACTTGATAAAGTAGTGATGCAACTGTATTTGTTTCAGAAGTGTGAAAGCATCTCAGCTGCTCTGAAAATAGCCTAACTCATCCATTTACAAGCCATTTTCTTTCAAACAGTGATGTAGTGTTTTAAAAATTGTTTTTTGTGTCACAATGCATCATTGGGAAAGTCTAGTTCATTTTAGTGAATCATTTAAACTGAAATAAACAATTTTTTGCGTCCAAAATTATACTGATATATAAATAAACCAAAATTCTTCAATTTAATTTAAAGCAGTATATATATATATATATATATATATATATATATATATATATATATATATATATATATATATATATTGCTTTAAATTAAATTGAAGAATTTTGGTTTATTTATAAGAATGAGACAGTTTTTAAAATAAGTTGTACATTTAATGTATTTTAATTTTTAGTAATTTTTCTATTTATTTATTTCCATATCTTTGATTTTTATTTCAGTTTACCAATTTAGTACTGCAGCTTCAGTGCTTTAATTAAATTAAATAAATTGCATTTCAGTAGTTGTCAAGACACCACATTTTTTAAGTTTTTGTTTTGCATTTAATAATTATTTTATATATTACGTTATTATTCTATTTCAGCTTTTTCAATTAGTTTTAAATAGTTTTTAGTTAACAATTACAATGTTGAGGTTAACATTAAGATCCTTTTTCTTTGGTGTCAATAAATACAGCTCTAAAAAAATATAAAAATATATTATACAATGGTTGGTAATATAATTAAAAACTATTTTAAAAACTATTTGAGATATATTGAATAAACAAGCTTTCCACTGATGTATGATTTGTTAGGATAGGATATATAATATATATAATATTGGCCCGAGATACAACTACTTGAAAATC
>NC_133384.1:27629833-27663979 GCF_049309525.1 Garra rufa | reverse complement strand
CAGACAAAACGGGCACACCTGGGCTTCTTAGGGTGGAGTGTAATTGGTTGAGCACACTTTAACAAAGTGACCTCAGGCTAGAGATTAAATTTCACAATGTATTAACCAGGAATGACACAATGATCAAGCCATAAATCACATATCTTTGAAACTATTTGAAAAGCTAATACAGTTGAAGTCAAAAGTTTACATACACCTTGGAGAATCTGCAAAATGTCAATTATTTTACCAAAATAAGAGGGATCATACAAAATGCATGTTGTTTTTTATATAGTACTGACCTGAATTAGATATTTCACATAAAAGATGTTTACATATAGTCCATAAGAGAAAATAATTGCTGAATTTATAAAAGTGACCGTGTTCAAAAGTTTACATACACTTGATTTTTAATACTGTGTTGTTACCTGAGTAATCCACAGCTGTGTTTTTTTTTTTGTTTGTTTAGTGATACAGTAGTTGTTCATGAGTTCCTTGTTTGTCCTTGTTTGCAGTTAAACTGCCCGCCGTTCTTCAAAAAAATCATTTTGGTCCCACAAATTCTTCTTTTTTCACAAGAAAGGACAGCTGAGGGATTCATATACAACTATTACAGAAGGTTCAAACGTTCAGTGATGCTTCAGAAGGAAACACAATGCATTAAGAGCCAGGGGTGAAAACTTTTGGAATTTTAAGATCAGGTTAAATGTAACTTATTTTGTCTTGTGGGGAACATGTAAGTATCCTCTGTAGCTTCTGAAGGACAGTACTAAATGGAAAAATATATATATTTAGGCAAAATAAGGAAAAAGTACAAATCCTCATTCCGTTCAAAAGTTTTTACTCCCCAGCTCTTAATGCGTGTTTTTTCCTTCTGAGGCATCAGTGAGTGTTTGAACCTTCTGTAATAGTTGTATATGAGTCCCTCAGTTGTCCTCAGTGTGAAAAGATGGATCTCAAAATCCTACAGTCATTGTTGGAAAAGGTTCAAATACACAAAAATGCTGAAATCCAAAGAATTTGTGAGACCTAAAGGACTTTTCTGAAGAACGGCAGACAGTTTAACTGTTCACGACAAACAAGGTACTCATGTACAACTATCACTAAACCAAAAAAAAGAGAAGCTCGTTCAGATAACAACACAGTATTTAGATTTAAGTGTGTGACTTTTGAACAGGGTCATTTTTATAAACTGTTATTTTCTCCTGTGGACGTCTTTTATGTTAAATATCTTATTCAGGTCAGTACTAAATAAAAAAATTACATGCATTTTGTATGATCCTTTCTTATTTAGCAGATTCTGCAAGGTGTATGTAAACTTCAGACTTTAGGATGAGTTTGTCTCAGATGCCTAATTTAATAATAATATATATTTTTTCTTGTTTGCAGGTGACAGTGAACTGGTTTCAGATGCAGCAGGCCCAGGTGGTTTCCCTGCCTGTGAATTTCCAGTCGCTATGCGAGAATGCTAAACTGTACGAACCGGGTCTGTGTTACACTGATTTTGTGAAGAGTCTTCCCTCGGACAGGACCAGGGTGGAATCATTCTCTTTTGACACCTGTGGGACACAAAACACAGGGTAGGTTTATATCACTATCTGTAACTTTTTCCCTGCTTAGAACGTTCCCACCAAGATGAGTATCCAGGAAAATCTATATTTTGGAATCACTATGCCAAGCTGTGCTTCTCAAAACTGTCAACAGCCTGCTTATTTTTTCCAGATCTTTGACTTTTAAGTCACTGAGTGGTGGAGAAAGAGAGAGAGAAACTGAATTGTGTTGGTGAGAATGTCACACAATTATGTAGTCGCCCTCAGGTCTTCCTGAGGAAATGGCTGTGGTCAGGGCAAAGAGGGATATAGTGAACGGGACAGGAGTGAAGGGAGGAATGTTTCGATTTATCAGATCTCATGTCCACACACACTCATTCTGGCACACAAATACGAGTTGTCGATATCCTGTGTTGTGTTGGGGACCATATTTCAGAGCAACCTGTTTAAAAACCCACCTCTTAGTCCTGAAACGATACTCAAAAGCAGTCCAGTCAAAACGCCCACGTTCTAACACAAGGTACTTTTTTATTCGTGGCTTTGGTGAGTGATTTAGTTGTATGTAGGCCTATTGTTTCAAACAGTTAAGAGGTTTTACTGAAAATGCCTGGAAGGTGGTGAAAACTGAATCAGCCTCTTTTAAACTCACACACAACTGTCTATAAAAAGCAACCTTTTGAGATGCCTGTGGACAAGCATAATTCAATAGTATAAAGCATTTTATATATTAATACTAATATCTGTGTTGTTATTGTCACTATAAATGTTTTTTTTTTATTCAAATAAAGATGAAATTAAATAAAATATAAATATTAGATGAAAATGCCAAACCTAAAAAATGATAAAAGAAATAAAAAATGTAGTTAAATAGAAAAAAATGACAAAAGCATATAACAAAATTACTAAAACAGACTAAAATTAAAATGAAAACTGAAAATATAAAAATCAAAGCTAATGAAAATATTAATACATTTTATAAAATAATAAAAAGATAAAATCAGTTAATCGTAATTAATCACGCTCAAAATAAGTTTGTTTAATATATGTGTGTATATTTACATTTTATTAAAAAATCTAATTGATTAATTGTGAATAATCACATTCAAAATAAAAGTTTGTTTGCATAATATGTGTAGTGTGTATATTTATTTGTATATATTATAAATACACACATATTTACATATATATATATATGTAATATATATTAATATATACATGTACATATAAATATACACAGTGCATACATATTATGTAAACTTACTTTGAATGCGATTAATCATCATTATTACATTTTATTATATTAATTATAATATGTGATATAATTTTTCTATTATATATTATAAAGTATTTAACATATGAATTCTATCATCTGTGTTGCTATTGTCAACTAAAACTGTTATAATAAGTCAAATAAAGATTAAATATTGAGAAAATCGCCTTTAAAGTTGTCCAAATGAAGTTCTTAGCAATGCATATTACAAATAAAAAATTAAGTTTTGATATATTTACGGTAGGAAATTTACAAAATATCTTCATGGAACGTGATCTTTACTTAATATCCTAATGATTTTTGGCATAAAAGAAAAATTCATAATTTTAACCCATACAATGTATTTTTGGCTATTACTACCAATATACCCACACTTACGACTGGTTTTGTGGTCCAGGGTCACATATCATGTGGTGTATAAGCTGTCTGAACTAGTCCAAACTAGCTCTAACTGGTGTTCTGAAATACTGTTTTATGTTCATGCAGGTTGCCCCTCTCAAAGCGAGTGATGAATAGCGGTCACTCAACTCAAGTTCACTTGTCCCAGGTGTCTCTCACACCTGGAGACTTCCTGAGCGCTGATGAGGTGGAGAGTCACGTCCAAGCACGCACCGGAAAGATGACAGACGGACGTTCAAACAGCAGTACAGATATTCAAGGTAGCGCATTAAACAACCTTTTTACTACTGAACAAATTTTCCTTAAAAGCGCACGTTTTAGTGAGGTCTAGTAAGGCTGCATCACTGCGGGGTTTGGCTGACTTCCCTGGAATGCTAAAAGCGAATCAGTCCCTCAGGATGTGCCCTCGTTTATCTCTTTCATGAAAAAGTTAGTTCTTTTCACTGATGACAGATCAAACCTCCACTCAGAGATACGCCTGTCAGACCTGCTTTTAGCAGAGATCAATTGGACACATTAGTGTTTTAAGACTTCTCATTAAGGTTTACGAGAGTGTGGAAGAAGAAAGGGCAGAGGAAGTAGGCAGCAGATACACATACAGCACTCAGCTGATCATCTGTGGAGATATTCTTTACTTTTAATTCCTATTTCCTGAATCAACATATCATCCTATTTATTGTTAGGGCTGGGTATCAATACTAATTTAATATTTATTCACTGTATTTGTGACTTACCAGTATAGATTCAATTAAACTCTGATTTAAATTTGATTTCACTTAATTGATTTAGATGTATTTCCCAAATATATTTTATAATGGCAATTTTGATACAGTACACATGAAGGAAGTTCTCTTTCTGCTAATACTGCAACTTTTACAGTGCACTCTTTCAAACTAATTCAAACATTGTAACTTTAATTGATAGTTGTAATAAAAGATCCAGTTCGAAACAGTGTTGTTTTCGTCAATGATGACGATGACGAAATCATTTCGTTGACGCCACTTTTTTTCATGACGATAACGAGACGATGACGAGATAAAAATGGCTCGTTGATGACTAAAACATGACGAGACGTGTGTGAGTTTTCGTTGACGAGACGAGAATAGACGAAAATGTTAGTGGGTGGTCCGTCAGACGTTTAAAATGCATGACATTTCCGCTTATTGTGCATGCCAATTAAAACTTAAAAAGTATCTGCCGCTATGGCAAGCCGTTTTAGCATTAAATACTCTTTGCTATACTAGTATGGCAAGCCGTTTTAGCATTCCATCCTTGTTTGTCTTTTATGTTCTAAAACATTCCTTCATTATTGTAATTATTGGTGAAAATAGTCGATCCAGAAGCTCACATTGTGTTGAACTATAGATCTGCTATTTTCAGAACTTATAAGTGACACTACCCAACAGCAAAATACTTACTGACCTACATTAATTTGTTAAAAGACTACTTTTTTTTTGACTAAAACTAGACTAAAACCTTTTTGACTTTTCGTCGACTAAAACTAGACTAAAACCTTTTTGACTTTTCGTCGACTAAAATTGGACTAAAACTATCACATATAGAAGTGACTAAAATTTGACTAAAACTAAGAAGCATTTTAGTCCAAAAGACTAAGACTAAATCTAAGATGGTTGTCAAAAACAACACTGGTTCGAAAGAGTCATTTGTTTCAGGAATTTGGCTAAACTGGTACGTTTTGGTTATGATTCCAAAAAAAAAAAAAAGAAAAGAAAAAGAACGGGCTAACCATATATTTTTGATTCAATACAAATGAACCAGATGGTTACAGAAGGTTCAAACACTCACCGATGCTTCAGAAAGAAAAACCATGCACTAAGAGCCAGGGGGTGAAAACTTTTAAACAGAATGGAGTAAATTTTTCTTATTTTGCCTAAATATCATATTTTTTCATTTAGTACTGCCCTTCAGAGGCTACACAAGATACTTAGAGGTTTAACCCTGATCTTCAAATTCCCAAAGTTCTTAATGCATGGTTTTTCCTTCTGGAGTATTAGTGAGCGTTTGAACTTTCTGTAATAGCTGCATATGAGTCCCTTAGTTGTCCTCAGTGTAAAAAGATGGATCTCAAAATCATACAGTCATTGCTGGAAAGGGTTCAAATACACACAAATGCTGGAAAACCAAAAAATGTGTAGGACCTGTAGGATTTTTTTGAAGAACAGCAGACAGTTTAACTGTTCAGGACAAACAATTGACTTGTGAACAACTATCACTAAACAAATAAAACAGCTGTGGCTTCTTCAGGTAACAACACAGTAAAGTAGAACTTGTGTATTCAGATAAAATTTTCTGAAAGTTATGTCATATTCAATAGCTCTGAGGATCCAGGGTCCGTTCCGGGTCTGGAGGACCAGCAGTCAAGGTGGAGGCATGTGCAGCGATTCTGAGAGCGCTGGAGGAAGCAGTGAATCTCGCTCTATGGACTCTCCTACAGCAAGCCCAGGTATAAATCTTTTATTGCTTGAGGCAAAAACACATGATCGACAGGTCTTGTGTCACAAGCGTGCTGTAGTAAACCAACTAGTCGCACTTTCTGGTGCATAATTACCCAGAAAGTCATTGAGTGCTAACAGTAACATTCTCTTCATGTTTTACAAATACATTTTCATTCAAAAGCAAATCAGTAAGATTATTTTTAAAGACATTACTCATTTTATTTAGCAAGCATGCTTTAAATTCAATGCTTAAAATGACCCCTTTCTGCCATTTTCCAGGTGATTTTAAGAGAAGGCTTCCAAGAACCCCATCCACAGGCACCATGTCTTCAGCAGATGATCTGGATGAGAGAGAACCACCTTCTCCTTCAGATAATGGTGAGCTTTTGTACATATAACGCTTCCAAACATGCTCTCCAGCTACAGAATGCACAGAATGTCATCCAGGCATGTTGACGGTCCACTTGAATTGTTGCTAGAAACATTTTTTAAAGTCTTCTGGAAATATCTTAATGAACAAACGTTGTTTTTTTTAGGTTTGAGTGAAATGATTACGGAGGCAGCCAGCTCTCCTGGACCCTTTCGCAACACGCAAATGTCTAAAGCGGCACAGACGCACAAGCTGAGGAAGCTCCGTGCACCATCGAAGTGCAGGGAGTGTGAAAGTCTTGTGGTATTTCACGGTGCTGAATGCGAGGAGGTGAGTTCACATCATGTGCTCACATCATTTCACACAGAAATTTGTATTTAAGGTGAAGTATTGTATGGGGATTTACTAATGTAATTAATCTTCATCCATGTTGTTTTCAGTGTTCTCTTGCTTGTCATAAGAAGTGTTTGGAGACTCTCGCCATCCAGTGTGGGCATAAAAAGCTGCAGGGAAAACTGCATCTGTTTGCTATCGACTTTGCGCAGGCAGCCAAGAACAGCCGTGATGGAATCCCCTTCATCATCAAAAAATGCACATCAGAGATCGAAAACAGGGCTCTGAATATCAAGGTGTGTACTTCCTCTTTATGTCTTGTGTGTTTCCTGGAGGATATGAGGATATTGTAAATGCTGAGCAAGACTGAAAGGAGATGTTTTGTTTTTTAAAAAGGGAATTTACCGTGTTAACGGTGCCAAATCGCGGGTGGAGAAGCTTTGTCAGGCCTTCGAGAATGGCAAAGATCTGGTGGAACTTTCGGATCTCTACCCTCACGATATCAGCAATGTCCTCAAACTCTACCTACGACAGGTGTCTGTCAAACTTATCTGTCAAAATATTTTTTAATGCTACTACATTTATTATTAGCAATTATTACATGAATTTTAATTTTTTTAAATGCCATTTTATTTTATTGTTTAGGATTTAATTTATTTATTTTTTATTTTTTCATTTGGTCTGCTATTTTTTTTTCTTCAGAATTTTGAAGGTTTTATTTTATTGTATTTTATTAGTTTACCCTGCTATTTTTTTCAGGATTTATTTTATTTGACCTGCTGTTTTCTTCAGGAATTTGTAGTTTTTATTTCTTTAACAGCCCTGCTGTTTTTTCAACATTTCTAGGTTTTATAAAAAAATTTTATTTATATTTTATTTATTTATATTATTACGACAGGTGTTTGTCAAACTTATCTTTATGAATATATTTTTAATGCTTCTACATTTATTATTAGCAATTATTAAATGGATTTTTTACATGCTGTTTTTTTTAGGATTTTGTAGTTTTTATTTTATTTTTTAATTTGGCATGCTATTTTTTTCAGGAACTTATTTTATTGTATTATTTTATCATTTGACCTGCAATTTCTTTTTAGGATTTTTGTAGATTTTATTTTATTTTTCATTTGGCCTGCTTTTTTTTTTTTTCAGGATTTTGTTTTGTTTTGTTTTAATTTTCATTTGGCCTGCTATTTTATTTATTTATTTTTTTCAGAATTTTGAAGGTTTTATTTTATTTGCCATGCTATTTTTTCAGGATTTAGTAGATTTTATTTTATTAATTTACCCTGCTATTTTTCAGGATTTATTTAATTTTAGTTTATTTGCCTTGCTATTTTCTTCAGGAATTTGTAGTTTTTATTTGTTTTAATTATCATTTGCCCTGCTATTTTTTCAGCATTTTGTAGTTTTTATTTTATTTAGCGTGATATTTTTTGGAGGATTTCTTAGTTTTTACTTTATTTTTAAATAATTATTTTGAATTTATTTACTTATTTAAAAATACAATTAAAAATTGTATACTTTTTTTTAATAATAACAATGATTATTTTATACCCCCTCAGCTCCCAGAGCCCCTGATTCTTTTTCGATACTATAACGACTTCATCGGATTGGCCAAAGAGAGTCAGAGTATCATTGTTGACGAGGTAGAGGCGTCAAGAGGAAGTCCCGCCTCCGACAGCCCGCAGATCAGCGTAGAGCTCAACCGGGTCCTCTTCAAGATTAAAGACCTGCTGCGTCAGCTTCCTCCAGCCCACTACAAAACACTGCAGTTCCTTATTCAGCACTTGCACAGGTGTTTGACTCCCACACACATACAACCAAGCACACATATAGAAGTATGTCATGCCATATGTGCACTTATTCTAACCAGGTAGTCATAACTATTAAATACACTGTTTTAAAGGTGACATTGGATGCAAATTTTTCACAAGTTGGTATAATTATTTAGAGTCTTTGTGAAATATCTCAAAATACTTGGATAAAAATTCCTTAAAATTTCAAAAGCAGCTCTGTTCACAGCAACTTGTTTCGATGCATGGCTCTTTAAGTGAAAATAAGATACTGCTTGCAGAGGAAATAGTAGACAGCATACAACTGGCTGAGGCGGAATTATGCTAATACAGGACAGTCTGTCAGTGGTTGTGGGCGGAGCCTGTACAATATGACATCATACTACTCAGAAAATCAAAACAGTTTGATAGTTGAGATTAGGTTGTTTGAGGATTAAAAAATAAGTGAATGGGTTATCATCATTGTAGGGTGGATGAGCCATGTAAAAGTGAATTTTGCATCCAATGTCCCCTTTAATAAGAATATCAATGCCCACAGCAGCAGAAGAAAGTTTGTAATCATGTTTTTTTTTTAAATAGGGTGTCAGAAAGGGCAGATGAGAACAAGATGACTGCTAGCAATCTAGGTATCATCTTTGGACCCACACTGATCAAGCCCCGACAGGCTGATGCAGAGGTCTCACTGTCCTCTCTGGTGGACTACCCCTACCAGGCCCTGATCGTGGAGCTTTTGATCCGCCATTATGAGATGATCTTCGATACGCCTCTCAGTCCACTTCCACCTTCCTCACCTGTAGCAGAGAGCTCTCCACTCCCCATCAAATCACGCTTCACCGCAAAGGAGAAGGAACAGCAGCTTAGCCGACATTCAAAGTCCCTGGTGGACATTAAGGAGGTGAGGCGGTTTGTTGATGTTAATGATGATAATGGGTGAAAACATTTTTTTTATTTAACAAAAATATATACTTGAGCAATTAGGACTGGTTAGGGCTTGTTAGGACCACCTTTGACCAGTAACAGTTGGGTTCCTTGTGGTCCAAGATGATCCAGTCATATCCACCATGCCTGATAAAAACTAAGTCCACCAACAGAAAGGATCAAACCAAATCTTGGAAGGTCTACCTAATGAAAAAAACTGTATCTGCTAAAGCAACAGTAATTCATATTTCTTGTTTTTGTTTCATTGTCTTCAAGCAGCAAAAGCAAAAGTAGCAGTGCGATATGGCTATATATCGGCATGGCTGTGATTCAGCCACAGGTTGTAGGTAATCACAGTGTGCCTATATACAGCCATATTGCATGTCTATGTGTGTGATATTGTGTTTATACAACAGTTTGATGGCACAAATGTGTAAATACAAAAGAAACAACAACAGTGTCTTCAAAAACCCTCTTTTGTGCAAACTACTACTGATTCAAATCTCAAATTGACACTTAAACCATTACTAATTTGAAAATGTCACTTTAGAACTAGTAACGAAGGAACATTGAGTATTAATGTAACATAAATGTAACATAAAGAGATTTTTCTCTCAGCCAAAACCGTTTGCTCAGGACCAAATAGATTTATGAGACCAAGGGCCTCATTTATAAAGACTTGCGTAGAAACCATCCTTGATTTTATCTAAGAACTTTTCTGATTTGAACGTAAGAGCGATTCAGAGAAAACGAACGTACCTCGAAATCCATGCATACGCCAGTCATTCGGTTATAAATCACAAATGATCGTGGAATTGTGTGCAGCTGAATGTTCCGCCGTCGAAACGCCCCTGCTTAAATAATTAACATATAAAATGAGCTCATTCCTAAAGCAAAAACTCTGTGACAATGGCAAGTAAAAAGGAGCGCAAGAAATCAAATTATGAGGCTGAACTATCTGCAATACCAGGCATTACCACAAGGAAACGGTCGTACGCCAAGCTGGAATCTGACGTGGAGATAAGTACTTTTCCACGTCAAAGACGGTTTTTTATAAATCTGTACTTTGACGTGGATTTGATCGTACGAACACTCTAAGATCAAATCAGTGCGTAAGAAAGTTTTATAAATGAGGCCCCAAGATTTACCCAAAACAAATTATATCTCACGTTTAACCACTATAGAGACATTAGAGCCAGCTGCAAATTCCAAAAGATCTGGCCGAGGTAAGGCTGATCTTGGCGGGTTCATGAGGGATGAATGACTGCTGACATTCTAGAGCTCACATCTTCAAAAACATTAATGCAAATTTGTACATTCTTGCTTAAAAAACTCTTAAGATGACATTCCATGACACAAAAACAGTATCAGTTACAAAGTTATAGTGGATTTGGGCATCTGCCATGACACTCCCTGTGAGAAATACCGCAAGCGGAGTGATACTAATGGTGAAACAGTTGGAGTTCCGATATCACTAGAATAATCACACTCTTTTCAGCCAATCAGATTCGAGGACCAGAAAGAACTGTTGTATAAAACTTACTATCCTACTGGAAAGTCCTTAAAACCAGCTTCTAATTGTTTGACCTTGCCCAGCCTTGTCATTACGTATTCAAGATGGTTGTTTAACTGGACTTTCAGCTAGTTGGATCATCTTGATCAAGCTAGTTAGGATCAGTTAGAACCACCTTTGACCAGTAACAGTTGGGTTCCTTGTGGTCCAAGATCAACCACGCCTGATGAAAACCAAGTCCTCCAACTGATTTTTCTAGCAGAAAAGCTCAAACCAAATCTTGGAAATAAAAACTGTATCTACTAAACGAACATTAATTCACATTTCTATCTTTGTTTGATTGTCTCAAAGCAGCAACAGCCAAAATCTAAGACGTATAAAAGACACTCCTCTGTAATTCCTTCTACACACCTGATGGATGAGGTGAAAGAGGGGAAGATCAGGTCTGACAAAGACTTCGCTGCAGGTCAGTATTGTTTAAATTGGGTAAAAAGCAGTGATTATCAAACAACCAAACTTCAACTTCTCTTTTTCATCTTTACATCCAGTTAGTGATACAGTGGACATCAACAGACTCCTATCATCAAGCGTTCCTGAAATGCGAAACTCGCCAGGTCTTAGCCGCCGCAACCACGTCACCAGAGTTCAACTACGCCCTCCGAGACCCAAGATAACCTCTCGACCGATCAGCATGCCAGCCGAACGGCTTCTCAACCTCGCCAAGGTGGACGAATGTAATGTGAAGAACTCTGCAGAGCAGGATGACAACCAAAGTCGAGATCCTGTCATCGAGGAGGTGTCTGAAGAAGACAAGCCCAAGTCTAGAGCGGGAAACCATTATAGGAAATCATACATCGATACGCAGACGCTACGCCGGACGTGGGATAAACAATATAAGCATCATGAAATCACTCCGAAGACTTTCATGATTACAACCAGCTCTCCTGCTGATTCTGGAAGCGATGACGCCAACGTTCATAGTACTCCTCTCACGTCTTCGTCTTTTTCAGAACACACCAAAACCCCCAACACCGTTCTTGCTAACAGACCCTACACCATTGCTGTGAGGCCTGGGCGGACTTTACGTAGGGAAGGAAACGTTAGCGAATTCTGCCCCGTTCCCACAGCCTTCAGGCCACCCAGAACTCTGCAACCTCCTCCTGGAACGTTCTACAAACCTCCAGGAAGCCGAACCAAATCATTAACAGAGGTTGAGCTTAAGACTATTAGAGCAACTGCAAACAGCACTGAGGAAGAAGAGGAGGATGACGACGATGATGATGATGAGGAGGAGGAAAGGTTTGGGGTGGAAGTCTCGGTTGATGAGCCTGAGCCAGATTTGGACCCAGAACCATCGCCAGAGCCGGATGGCCACAATACGGACCCACTTCCGCTCCCCCAGTCTCCCAGCTCTAGTATGGAAGAGCTCGGACAAAATGAGACCAAACCCGTGTACCAGAGACTTAGATCGCGGCGTATGCAGGATCTCGAACACAGGGAGGCTCATTTTGTTTGAGATTTTGTTTGGGGGAACAACCGTGAATCTCATCCCAGGATGAGGGGATGCTCATTGGGTGCAGGGATCTTGTTTGCAATGGTCCCGTTTTGTATATGTGGAAATATGTTTCCATAACTGTGAAGAGATCCAAGGACGTGTTATATATCTATATATTAATATATTCCGCATCTGCTGTTTGTAATAATCAAACAAACCCCTTGGACAAGAATTTACACAGTGTGCACTTATGTTTTTTACTTTATCACATCACTTATGCACCAACGCAACCTGTTTTTACATTGTAACTCCAGAACAACACTGTCACTGTGCAATTTCATTTACACTGTATATTAATTTTTTGTTGTTTTAAAAAATATATAAATATATATATTCTGTGTATTTCTGTATTTTTTATGTTTCACACCAAAACCAAATTGACCAAGCTGTTACAGTTAAGTATCGTCACTTTATTATAATCATAAAATGCACTTATTAGACTTGGGAACCACATGTTTTTCGCTAATGAGTTGTTGAACTTCATGCAGTGTTAATTTTGTTATTCAAAAACAAATGATGTACAAAGGTTTTTTTTTAATCTTTTTTCTTTTATACAAAAAATGTTCATATTATTGTTTTTTAGTCTGTTAATAGAGTTTTCAGAAATGCAATGTGGCCCACATGTATTAAGTGTTCATAGAATATTGTAACAGTTTGCCCAAAGGTTTTTGTTTTTATTATTTTAATGGTTCATATCAACAACTGAAATGTCAATATACCCAAAACAAGTCAAGCCAAAGCAAGTGCCTTCACTTATAAGAGTTCACTGACTGGTTGTCCAACACAAATTAGCTGGTCTAAATCACGTTTCAGTCCAGTTTAAGACTCAGTGTCTTTTGTAAATGGCACCCGTGTATCTGATGTGATGATATAAACTTCCTTCAACAGCATTTTCAAGATGTCATACCTTTCTTCAAATGTAAAAACAGGTACATGTGAGAATACACACTTGTAACTTATTAAAACGTATTATTTCATGTTTTTACTTGAATCTGCTCTGCTTCTCTGCAAAAAAAAAAGCTTTTTTGAAGCCCTATTCCTAAATTTGACCTATGTTTATTGCTACATCACATATTAAAGTATTTGTGAATGACAAATGTGATCCTGGACCATAAAACCAGTCTTAAGTAGCACGGGTATATTTGTAGCAATAGCCAAAAATACATTATATGGGTCATAATTGTTGATTTTTCTTTTATGCCAAAAATCATTAGGATATTAAGTAAAGATCATGTTCCATGAAGATATTTTGTAAATTTCCAACCGTAAATATATTAAAACTTCATTTTTGATTAGTAATATGGATTGCTAAGAACTTAAACAACTCTAAAGGCGATTTTCATAATATTTCGTATTTTTGCACCCTCAGGTTCTAGATTCCTGCCCTAACAAAACATACATCAATGGAAAGCTTATTTATTCAGCTTTCAGATAATGTATAAATGTCAATTTTGAAAAAATTACCCTTATGACTGGTTTTGTGGTCCAGGGTCACATATATGATTATTGTTAGATAAATAATTGATTCAATATGATCAGCATCACTTATTATTGGTTGTTTATCTTGAGGTAAATAACATTATATTGAGGGAAAGTCCATTTATTTCAATAATTAGTTTCACAAAGTGAAACTTGTATGTTATATAAGTTCACTACACACAGTGAAATATTTCAAGCCTTTATTTTTTTCAATTTTAATGATAATGGATTAAAGATAAAAAAAAAATTCATGTGTATTTCATGTGACCAATAAAAAAGGATCTTAAACACATGGCCTTCTGAAAAGTGTCTGAGACAAGTAATGAACAGCCTTTGACACAGTTGAGGTGTTATGGTAGCCCAAGTTGCTTTGATATTGGCCTTCAGCTCGTCTGCATTTCGGGGTCTCCGTTCCCTCATCTTCCTTTTGACAATACCTCATAGATTTTTAAAGTCAGGCGAGTTTGCCGGCCAATCAAGTACAGTTATTCCATGGCTATTAAACCAGGTACTGATAGTTTTGGCTTTGTGGGCAGGTACCAAATCCTGCTGGAAAATAAAATCATCATCTCCAAGATTTGATATTGATTTTATACAAGAGTTCAAATACATTTTAATACAATTTTACTACAACACATATGTTGACTGTTGTTACTGAATGATTTGGTGTTTCTAAATGAATCATGTGAGTCAATGATTAATTGGTCCATTCATAAAGACAGGCACTTACTTCATGCTTCATTCCTGAATGAATCAGCTGTCTGAAAAGCCTGGTTTTAGTGGGTCATTGCTGGTCAGCAAGCTGGTTTTAGAGTGGTTTTGGCCACTTTTCCAGCCTGACCAGGCTGGTCTTAGCTGGTCAGGCTGGGAAACCACCAGCTAACACCAACCTGATCAGCTAAAACCAGCTACTTCCAGCCTAAACCAGCTAAGACCAGCCAACCAGCCTAGGCTGGTTTTAGCTGTTTTTTTCAGCAGGGTGATAGTGTCCTTTGAAGAGTATTGAAACTGCAAATGTTTTCCTCATTTCAACGGAAGAAAAACTTGAACATTTTAGGTGACATTGGGGGTGAGTAAATTACCAGGATTTTTTTATTCTGGAAATGAACTAATCCTTCAATTTGTAACAATTGGCCACAGTCTACACTATATATAGTATATTCACCACTAGTAAATGAGATTAAATTTATGATGCTATATATTCACCACCAGTTGGCTGTTAGTTAGGTCACAGGTCCAACGTAGCATAGATTGGGAACACAGCACCGGCTCTTTCACTGGTGAAAGGAGCTTAAATCAATCAGATTAGAAACCCGCTTTGCGTCTGCAGCAAGCCTACAGTCAGTCGAGTGAGTCGGCCATGAGCTTCAGCAGATGTAAGCGTAAAAGAGCGTTCTTCTCCTGAGGTGAGTTCTTCTTGTTTAATCATGTTTTATGTGTGTCTTTTAGCTGTTTCCGAATGGATGGTGATTGGGTGTTACATAAAGGAGCATTCAGGCCTGTTATGTAAGAGCACTGTGTTTGTCTCTAACATGCTGAACCGTATTGACAGCCCACACCATTCATTAGCCTACTTGTCTCATTATGTCTTATGATCGGTCTTATGATCAGCGAAAATACACTTTTAATTCTGTTTCTTAGTCATTGCGTTTATTTTAAAACTTTGTGAGAGATAGCAAATCAGAAACTGATTTGGATGCTACTATAGGGACTATTTTCTGTAAAACTGCTTTGGAACAATATCTATTAAATCTTATGTTGATTCTTAGATTGGAATTTGACCACTGGTACATTTGATTAACTACATTAATCAGTTGTAGAACTATGTTTGACTATGTTTGATGGAGATGAAATGTCCGTGAGTGTCTTGTCTGTGGTTGTTATGGTTGTCCAGGTAGGCCACCTGTATTTGACCCCCTGTGGGGGTGAAGAGCAGCGGTCATGGGAACCAACAGCCAGGTGCGGCTGCTCCTCTGGAAAAACTGGACTGTCCGCAAGCGGCAAAAGGTGAAAAGTTCAGCTTGTTTCCTAACTATAAGCATTAGAAAAGCTGGAACTTACTGCATTTCACTTAGTAAAAGTAAATTCCATTCATGTCATACAATGAATATGGGCTAAGATTTAGTTCTAAATAAGACTCAAACAGCTTCATGAGACTAGCTGGATACAACTCAAGCGTTTTGTACTGTATGTATTAACCAAAATGATCTGTCTTTACTGTCATCTTAAGCATTTCTTATGTATTAACTGCATTTTCACTGCAGACGCGGCTCTTTATGGAGATTATGTGGCCTGTGGTGCTGTTCATCGGACTGGTTTGGCTGAGAAGAGCGAACCCCCTTTACCGCCAACATGAATGTATGGATGAATTTAATACTTTTCATTTCATTTTCATATAATAAATAAATAATATATATAAATATAAAATAAATATAACAGAACAATTTGAATATTTTTATTATTTTAGTTTATATTTATATATATATCATTTTTTTTTAGCTTAAAATACGTTTAGAATTTTTTACTTCATACAATTAAAATAAAATTATATATATATATATATATATATATAATACTTTAATACCTTTAAAAACATTTTATTTTGTTATTTGAAGTACAAATAAGTAAATATAGTATATAATTTTCAAAATCTTGAAATACATTTTGAATATTTTTATATATATACACACACACACACACACACACACACACACAAACATGTAATTAAATAATATTGCTTAAGTAAAAATTGTAAATTTATTTTTATAATATCTATTATATATATTTTTTTAAAATACATTTGTAATCATTTTATATTATTTTATAATAAAAATAAATATATCTTACATTTTTAACAATTTTATTCAAACAACAAACATTAAATTAAATAATGTGTATAAAAAAAAAATATATATATATATATATATATACACACACATGTGAGTGTATAATATTTATTAGAAATATTAAATACACAATTTAATATCTTTAAATACATTATTTATACACAGCATTTCCAGTGTCATATTCAACGAGTGGCATCTCCCACTAATGTTGGCTGTTGTTTGTGATGCATATGCTCCTTTGTTGGCAATAACAACGGTCTTCTCAACCTCAGGTCACTTCCCAAACAAAGCCATGCCCTCCACTGGCATCCTTCCATGGATCCAAGGGATCTTCTGCAATGCCAACAACCCCTGTTTCCAGCACCCGACCCGTGGAGAGTCTCCAGGCCTGGTGTCCAACTACAACAACTCAATGTGAGTTGATTTCCATGTACAAACAGCACAGATAAACTAGTCCTCCATTGCTCTAACACACACACTATACCCTTTCTATTCAGACTGGCTCGGTTTTGGGCTGACGCACAGGAGCTGCTGTTCGAAGATCCAGAGTTTCTGCAGTTGGGACGGTTATGGCGAGAACTCATGACCATGAGCAACTTAATGGACACCCTCCGGACCAATCCTGATCTGATCGCGGGTCAGCGAACCTCACATCACCTCACTTCCCAGACGTTCCTTTAGTGTTTACACCACTCTCTCAGATTACATCACATGCTCAATCTGCCTTGAAGAGGTCCTTTCATGGGGAATGCTAAGAAGCTTATGCTTGTTCCATACTATTATTTTTAGAGAAAGCACTTCCATTTGTTTACCTCTCGACGGGACACACAAATAGAAGTTGTCTGGGTTTGAATCAGACATTCCTACACTGACAGCCCTAATGGCCCTGTCCTCGCTAGAAAAACAAACGCCTGTGGCCATCAGTAAAATGTGATTGATTGTCCCCTGGTTCTTGGGTCCAGAGCATTATGGTGAGTGAACTTTGGTTCCTGGCAGAAGAACCTGTCTTAAGCTCAGTCTTTGAGAAGGCGGCCTATGACTTGGTTTTTGTGTCGTGTGAAAGAGTCTCTGGCTTCTCTAGGTTCCTGGCACTGATTCACACCAGAATCTCTTTCCTATGTCATTCCCTCTTCTCAGTTTCTTTGAAAAATAAGCATAGAAAGAGCCATATCTTGGCCAGATTTCAGCAGGCCATGGATGCCTGGCATACCAGAGCTGTTTGTCTCGTCTGAATGATTGTCATGCCGCTGAAATCCGTCCAGCTGAGCATCTCTTAAGTGTTGAAGTGTTGCATTCTTTCATCTTGTTGAAATTCTTCACTCTGGCATCCTCTTCACACTTTTTGTTCACTTCATCTGCAGGTCGAGGTGTGAAGGTGGAGGACATTTTGAAGGACGATGAAACTCTCACTTCCTACCTGCTCAGAGATGTTCCTCTCACAGAATCTGTGGTAGATCAGTTGGTCCGTGCACGGATCCGCCCTGAACAGGTAACCAGTGCTGGTTTTGATTATTAGAACCAGAAAAATCTGTTTTTCCCCATCACGGCCACTCATATTGTTGTGTGTTTTTAAGTTTGAATTAAATATCAAAAATATTTTTTAAATTTAATGCTAAAAAGTTGATGTTTTAAAAACAGTAATAATTTAATAACACGGTTAAATGATCTTTAGAAAAATAAATATTGAAATATTGTTTTTTAGTGTTTTTTCTTCATTTTTAATTTTTAATGTTTAAATTAAATTATTATAAATTAAATTAAATGTAATAATTTAATTTTTATTATTACATTTATTTAATACATTTCATTATTAAAAATGTCTTAATTTCATTTAATTTTTATATAAATTTTGATCTTTAGCAATGATCTTTAGCAAAATGAATGTTGATTGATTTAGTTTTTTGTGTTTTTTCCATTTGTTTAATGTTTAAATGAAATGATAAATTACAAAATAAATTAAATTAAGTTTAATTTAGTAATTTTTTTAATAATTTTTAGCAAAATGAATGTTGATTGATTTTTGGTTTGTAGTGTTTTTTTTTCTTCTTTTTTAATATTTAATATTTAAATTAAATTGTTATAAATTAAATTACATTAAATTTAATTACGTCTTAATTTAATTTTAATTACATTTTTAAAGTAATCTTTAGCTAATTTTTTTGTTTCATTTTTAAATTCAATTTAAAATTTTAATTTAATTTGAATTAGATTTTGAAATTAGATATTTAACAAAATATTAGATATTTAGCAAAATGAATGTTGATTTGATTTAGGGTTTTAGTGTTTTTTTTTTATTTGTTTCATGTTTAAATTAAATTATAAATTACAAATAAATTAAGTTTAATTTAATCATTTAATTTAATTCAACTTAATTTTAATTGTATTTTTAAATGATCTTTAGCAAAAAGAATGTTGACAGATTTTTTTTTTCTTTTTAATTTAATTAAAATTTTTGTTGAGTGACTGTGGTTTGGAGTGTTTTCTTTTCCTTCATTTAAAAAATGTTTAAATTAAATTACAAATTAAATTAAGTTTAGTTTAATAATTTAATTAAGTAAATATTTTTTTTTAATGATCTTTAGCAAAATGAATGTTAATTTAATTTTCTTTTTTTTTCTTCATTTTTTTAATTTAATTTAAAGTTTTAATTTAATTTAATTTTAATTTATTTAGACATAATAATAGTAATTTATTAAGATGAAAACAAATTCAGTTTCTGTTTTGTACTGTTTATTAGCTAAAATATAAAAAAATATTTATTGTTTCCTCTGTATTTCCCCAAATTGAAATATCGGTGCGTCCTTAATTAGCACTATTTACAGTACGTCTATGAGATCTCCGAGAGGTCACTGACCTGAAGCGTCCTTTTTTGTGATTGCCTAATTAAGCCATGAATGATAAGCAGATTGACTTCACCGCCAAGACAAAAATCCATCTGCTTTCTATGCATGTATATAGACTTTGTTGGTAGACTTGAATGTCTCTGTTTGAGACTGAGAGAATCTTGGCTGGTCCTCAACTGCCCATTTGTTCAGCATCACACTGCATGTTTGGGTTTCTCAGCTCTCTGTACGAACCCTTTGTGATGTATATATTAGTCATCCCAGGCCCCTGCGAGTAATCAGACCCCCAACCTAAAGCAGAGCGACTCTGGTCAAACCTGGCCCCCATGTTACCCAACCCTGAGATTCTTGGTGGGTTTATTTTTCAGTGCGAACAAAGCATGGGTGGTGGTTTTCACGAGACCACGTCTCCTTTGAGGGCAGCGTTGAGGAGCTGGCCTAGAGGAAGTGATAGTATGAACACAAGAACATCAGGGTCCGAGTCACTTTCATATGGAAATGTAAGGGAGAGGAATGCAAGGCATTTTGAAGGCTTTCTCAGAGGTGCTGCCAGTCAGCCAGCAGGGGCGAACAGAGGAAGATGGAATGTTCTGGTTGGATAAGTCCTTCGCTACTAATGAAACAGAAAGAAAGCTGGAGGTTTTCCAGTTGGGTTTTTGCAAACTGATTTCTTTGGAGTCATGGCTTGCATCCATGTTTCATCTCATTGTGAAGGCAAAGAGACACATTTAGGATTTAAAGAGCAGCTCATATGTTTTTTTTTTAAAGTGTTCTAATGTTGTGTTGGAGTCCTCTACAACAGGTTTAAATGCATGTAAGATCAGAAAACATTGTAATTTTCTCAGAATATACCTTTAATATTAGAATCATTTTCCAATGATTTCGAGCTTAAAGGAGTAGCTCACTTTCAGAACAAAAATCTGAACCTTGTCATCCAAGTTCATGTCTTTCTTTCTTCAGTCGTAAGGAAATTGTTTTTTGAGTGAAACATTTCAGGATTTCTCTCCATATAATGGACTTCTATGGTGCCCCCGAGTTTGAACTTGCAAAATGCAGCTTCAAAGGGCTCTAAACGATCACAGCCGAGGAAAAAAGGGTCTTATCAAGCAAAATGATGGGATATTTTCTAAAAAAAAATTGCAATTTATATACTTTTTAACCTTAAATGCTCGTCTTGTCTAGCTCGGCACGACAAGCGTTTGAGATTAAAAAGTTTAAAAGTTGTAAATGTTTTTAGTAAAATAACCAATCGTTTCGCTAGATAAGACCCTTCTTCCTCGGCTAGGATCATTTAGAGCCCTTTGAAGCTGCATTTAAACTGCATTTTGGAAGTTCAAACTCAGGGGCACCATGGAAGTCCATTATATGGAGAGAAATCCTGAAATGTTTTCCTCCAAAAACACCATTTCTTTACGACTGAAGAAAGAAAGACGTGAACATCTTGGATGACAAGGGGGTGAGTACATTATCTGTAAATTCTTGTTCTGAAAGTGAACTACACCTTTAAGGTCTGTAAACCCCTTCCTTCCATAAGCCTATACTCTGCTCTAATCCGGCCAAGTCTGTTGTGATTGGTCTTTCTGTGTATAATGCAAGCGAATCGTGTCCACGGCTAAAGTTTAGCTGCTAAACTGTAAACTCTTCACAAAACAATGAGTAACTGATGATACAGTTTGTAAACCAAAATATGTCTACATTCTTTATTATTAAACAATGTAATTAGAACAACACATTCTTAGGAAATAATTGGTTCACAGTGAATTATCAAAGCTATTTCAGTTAGGCAGTGTTATCGTGGTTTACCTGGTTTAGCTGCATAAAACAGCTTGTTTTGTTGCTTGATATTGCAAATTGGTCTGTCTTAGCATATTATTTCAATGTATTATCTTAATTATGAGCAAACAGTTTTACAGCATGTTGTTATTCTTCTGGCTGTTTCCCTATAGCGGCTAATGAACCAAAAGTCTCACCAATATAGGCTTACTTCCATGTTGAAGAATAAGGTGGATGCATTACGTAAATATATATGTCGTACTGTATATGCAGCAGATGTTATATTGTTTAAAGGCAGCAGGCAGCAACACCTCAAGAAGTGCTCCAGGATGTCTTGGGATGTTAATAGTTTCCTCCAATTTTGTTGCCATCCTCTTTTGTGCCCCTTTCTTGAGTTTAAATGCTATTCTACTGAGAACCAGTGGTGACCACTGATGTTTTTTTTTTGTAATTTTAGAAATGTTTGATGAGGTTAAGCACAGGTTGTGAGCAGCAATTTGTCAATTTTATGTCTGGCTTTCAGTCTTATCCATGTTAGCTGTACAAAACAGCTTGTTTTGTTGCTTTATTATTGGAAATTGATCTATCTGAACATATTATTTAATGGCGTTTTTCCATTACACAGTACCAGCTCGCCTCGGCTCGACTCGACTCAGCTCTGTTTGGTTTTCCACTGTGTAAAAGTTGTACCTGTACCTCCACAATAGTACCTGGTTGTCATAGCGATGCTGCAGGAAACTGCCGTGACGTAATCTTCTACGCGACACACACCCGCTGTCTGCACCTCCTCGTTTGACCACGGCGTATTCTTCCGAGTTGCCATAATATGTAATGGATTGGATATGTCAAGCAATCTCTGGCCAAACTTTTAAAAAATGGCGGGGTTATTCTGGATACTATTGCTGGCGCGTGCAATGATGACGCAGTGAATAGTGACGATTCTCTCTGACCAATCAGCAGTCTGCTGTGTTTTCACGTCACATTTTAGTATCGCCTCAGCTCGCTTGGAACCTCGCCGGAGGTGGTACGAAAAAAAGTACCTGGAAGCCGGTACAGGTACAACTTTTACACAGTGGAAAACCAAACAGAGCCGAGTCGAGTCGAGGCGAGCTGGTACTGTGTAGTGGAAAAGCGCCATTAATGTATTATATTGAAGGGGTCCTATTTTGCTCTTTTACAGTATTTTGTTTTGGGGGTGCACTAGAGCATGCTCTCATGCATGGTGGTTCGAAAAATGCATTATTTTTCACATACTTTACATTATTACAATAGCTTTCACCCCAGGCTGGCACAAATGGCTCGATTAGTTCCGGGTTTGATGAAGGTCCACCTTCCGAATAACAAAATGTGTTGTGATTGGTTAGCAGTCCCACTGCGTTGTGATTGGCGAACAGCTTAAATGGCGTTTCAGTACAGTACTGCCACGCCCCTTCCCAAAGCAGCAAGTTCCATGTACAACTGTTAGTGCAAGCTAGATTAAAGTGATTCTTATGTTTTAAATATTGATATTTTTCTTACAAAACACACCGGATTGCTAAAGGAGGCTTTTATTGACTTCGCTAAAGTTAGGCGAATCCCCACCTCGTCCCTCCCCACCCACCAACGATTAGAATTTCCGTTGGCAGGATTTATTTGAATGTTATTCTAATGGACCGCGTTGTGATATCATAGCATCCGGAAAACAAATGCTGTAGTCCAAAGGAGCCGTTCGTTGAAAAGGGATTTTTGAAAAACTAAGTATCTTCCTTTGGAGTGGAATTTGAGATTTGTAACTTTGTAGATGTTTTTTATGCCCAAACATACACACCACACACTGGCTAAAATTCAAAAAGTGAAAAAGCATAATAATAGGACCCCTTTAATTATTATAATTGCAAACAATTTTACCGTACTGCAAGTTGTTATTCTTCTCAATATTTCCCTATAGCAGTTAATGAACCAGAAGTCTAGGCTTTATTCCATGTTAAAGAATAAGCTGGATGGATTATGTAAATATATATGTCGTATGGTATATGCAGCACATTATATTGTCTAATGGCAGCAGGCTGCAACACCTCAGAAGTGCTCCAGGATGTCTTGGGATGTTAATAGTTTCCTCCAATTTTGTTGCCATCCTCTTTTGTGCCCCTTCCTCGAGTTTAAATGCTATTCCACAGGGAACCTGATGTTTTTATTTATTTTAGAAATGTGTGATGAAGGTTAAGCACAGATTGCGTCTGGCTGACTAACTGCATTTGTGTGTTCGTTGTTATGACTTTTAAGCTGAGTGAGGAAAGTTAGCACAATTTCACACCTGCTAATGCAAATATATCTTTTTAGTTGGGTCAAAGAATGTTAGTGTAACAACTTCAACAAGAAAAGCTAGCAGAAAATAGGGGTTAATTGGTGTGTTCAACCAGGGTTGCCAGATTTTCAAAACAAAACTCACCCAACTCAAAACTAGCCAAGTCGCGTTTCGGAGGCATCTGCCTGTAAAAATCGCATTCCGGCGGGTAAAATACAGATTTTATATACAGATTTTTTTGTAAGAGCCATTTGTCATTTTAATGGGTTTGGCTTCCGGTCTCATCCACTTCCAGCTATTTTTATCTGAACAAAACAGCTCATTTTCCTTCTTGATATTGCAAATTGGTGTGTCTTACCATATTATTTTAATGTATCATCTTAATTATGAGCACCCAGTTTTGCAAATACTCATTTATTTTATATCAACCCTAGCCTAATCCATGATCTTTTAAAAATCACACAATTTTTTGTATTCCAGAAACATTTCACTACTGCTGAATGTTTAAGTCCAGCTCAGACTAACACAACAGCATTAACTCCCCTCACCTCCTAATTTTTTCATTCTGTTTTTCACTGTCACTGTCTCTCTCAGTTTGCGTATGGAGTTCCTGATCTCCGTCTGAAGGACATCGCCTGCAGTCAGACTCTTCTTGAGCGTTTCCTTATTATCCCGAGCCGTTGGGGCCTGTATACTGTGCGCAATGCCATGTGTGTTCTCACCCCACAGCGTCTTCAGAACATTGAGGACAAATTCTACGCCAACCTTGACTTCTTCAAACTTTTCCGCTTGGTCAGTCTACTCATACACTCAATAAAATCAGTAATAATATCTGTTGGAAATGGGTTTGGGTGTAGAGGAAGTGCTGACACAGATAGCTATGCCAACTATGAGGGAAGTCATATCAGCGCTTGTTTTGGGTGGAGGCAACAAAAGGATTATGGGTCAGAATTTAGTACGTACTGAAAAGACCAGTTTAAAAGGAAAACCATATGAATTTGGTTCTTCTGTGGAACACAAGGATATTTTGAAGAATGTTGGTAACCAAACAGATCCCTTTGACTTCCATTGAATGGACAAAAAAATTCCTTAAATATCTTACTGTGTTCAACAGACGACAAAGTCATACAGGTTTGGAGTTATGGCAGAATTTAGATTTTTGGTCAACTTGAATGCAGTCAAAATGCATTTTTAAGTTTTGGACCACAAAACCATGATGTATGATTTGTTAGGATAGGACAGTATTTGGCTGAGATACAGCTATTTGAAAATCTGGAATCTGAGGGTGCAAAAATATAATATATATTGATATATTTATGGTAGGAAATTTACAAAATTTCTTCATGGAACATGATCTTTACTTAATATCCTTATGAATTTTTTGCATAAAATAAAAATCAATAATTTTGACCCTTACAATGTATTTTTGGCTATTGCTACAAATATACCTGTTGCCCAGGGTCACATTTTATTATTCCAAATTATGGCATTTGTAAATGAAACTGAAAACAGGAAGATATGCGACAGTAAGTGCTCATTTTTGGACTTCCTGTTTGATGAAAGCTTTTGAATTTTTCTAGAGTTAGTAACAAAATCCCGCACACCCTTCCTGGTTGTTCTTGGTAGTTTATGGTTTCGGAATAAGAGTGGGGAGAGGACAGAGGGGCGTTAGCCTGAGTCACCCGATCAGTGTTAGTTGAGCCACCTGACTTGGCCTATTTCAGTAATGAGATTATAGTCAACACACTTCTGCTGGACTAAACCCTGTGAGAGCTTTAAATAATAATGCTCAGAGTCTGTATTGAATACCAGACTTTATCCTTCCCCCTCAGAGCATATATTTAAATGAACACATTAATGTTTATTCATTAGCTAGAAACTTTTATCCAAAGCCGCTCATGATGAAATGTCAGTCATATGCGAACACTGATTGCTGAAACAATATTAGAAGTTCGTTCTTTAGTATTAGAGATACGGTAAAGTCTAATAGGAAGGATGTCTCATATTTGGGTTGCTTCTGTGACACCCACACACCATTTCCTGAACCTGGTCCATCCTGATCTATTGTAAAGTAGCTTGGATACGGTTCCTGGGGCAGCCCCTGGAAGAAACATTATTTCTGGAAGTGTTGCATCTCGGAAGACAGGATGTGAGCAACACACATTTCCAGAACCCTGCTATGCAGCTTCAGCTAAATTGATTTGGACACTGTGTACAATGCTAATACAGTTTACATAGACCTTGCAGTCAAAAGTTTACATAGACCTTGCAGAATCTGCAAAATGTTAATCATTTTACCAATATAAGATGGATCATACAAAATGCATGTTATTTTTTAGTTCGTACTGACCTAAAAAAAAGACATTGCACATAAAAGTTTACATACACTTGATTCTTAATACTGTGGTGTTACCTGAATGATCCAGAGCTGTGTTTTTTTTTTTTTTGTTTAGTGATAGTTGTTCATGAGTTCCTTGTTTGTCCTGCCTGCTGTTCTTCAGAAAAATCCTTCAGATTCCACAATTTTTTTTTTTTTTTTTAAGCATTTTCGTGTTTTGAACCCTTTCCGACAATGACTGTATGATTCTGAGATCCATCTTTTCACACTGAGGACAACTGAGGGACTCATATGCAACTATTACAGAAGTTTCAAACGCTCACTGATGCTTCAGAAGGAAAAACCATGCATTAAGAGCCAGGGGTGAAAACTTTTGAACAGAATGAATGTACATTTTTCTTATTTTGCCTAAATATCATCTTTTTTATTTAGTACTGCCCTTCAGACGCTACAGGAGCTACTTACATGTTTCCCAAAAGACTAAATAAGTTGTATTTGTAAGCTGTATTTTTCTATGATATTTTTAAAGACAATATTATTCTTTATATGGACTACTAATACAGATATTGCCAAAAAGTTTATATCATGTCCAATCGTGTATAGCATCTAACCTTGTGTAATATGTGTGTTATAATAGTTGTAATATGTGAAATAACGTCTGTCTGTCTATGCCATTGACCTTGACCAATATAGATGGTCTCATTTCCCTCTCTCCTCTCATTCCCAGCTTCCTCTAGTTCTCGATAACTACTCCAATGGACTCGACCTGCACTTCTGGGCCCGACTTCTGCCTGCCGTGTCTGAGAAGCTGAAAGCGGTGCGTATGAGGCCCTTCAAAAGTTCAGCTGTATTTTTAGCCATCAGGAAATCACGATTTCCTCCACCCGGCTTTTTACGCAAGCATACGGATATGGAGATATCATTCCCGTGTCTGCGGAAAGCTAATTCCGGCCGCTTCCCAGTCAGATTGTCACTGTAAATAAATCTGACGTTCACGTGTAATAAGTTCACAGGTGAGGGCATTTTGTACCCTTCTGAAACAGAGAGGAAACAACTCACAGACAGTAGACGTCAATGTGTGATGGTTAAATGGTGTCAGTGTGCCTAAAGCTCTACAGCGAGGGACTTCCTGTCGGTGTGGTTGGTCTTTTGTCTGTCGCCCGGCTGAGTGGGACCCCGACGCCAGTTAGTCATTTTCCGAATTCCTTTTCCATCATGTTCTCCGTGCCAGAGCCCAGATGTGCCGAGACCAACGTGATGGAAAAGCTCTAGGAACTTACGCTCTCCTGTTTCCAAAAATATTCCTTTTTATTAGCTTGCACGGAAGCAACTATGTGTTTTGCAGAACATACTGGCTTTTGTTTTGAAGGCGTTTGTATGAATGTTCTCGAGAACGCTGTTTTCTCTCTCTCTTCACCTGCTGTGGTATCATGGTCCTTAGAGGCTTAGATTATCTGTCTGGTATCTGTAAGCTTTGATGTGTTTTAGTTTAGAGGATAATGGACTTTCCCACCCAGGGGGATTTCAGTTTGGTGCCAAAAGGTTTGGTTTTGCTTTTTGACTCCATAACAGATTTGAAATTCATACTCCTTACCAGAGACAATTCTAGCTTTTCAGCAGTATTAGAACACAGGCCCGTATCAAAAATTTAAAAAAAAATTTTTCTTCTCAAATTATTTTTTAGCAAATTCTGTGTTTTCCATTAATTTTCTTGGATTCCATTTTAATTGGTTTAATTAAATTTTAATAATCTAAAGCATCTGTAATTAATTGATTTTATTAAAAAATGTAATTATTATTATTAATCTTATTATTATTTTTTGTAAGTAATGCACTGACTTCCTACCCTGGAAATCCAGAGGTCTCGCGAGAGCACAATTTGAATTGTCTCTGCAAGACACTCTGGTATCGAACAATGATGCACGTTACTGCATTACGTAAGCAGTTCTGGGAACCAATCAAATCGGTGTATCTGATGTAGGCGGGCCAGAGGCGAGCTAAGCTGATGACAACAGCGCTGCGACGTCCGGAATCATTAGTAAACTATTGAAAGTTGGCTACAGATGAACACCAGTTGTTTGAAACGGCTTTGGCCGCTACAATGAACGAGTTAGACTTGGCTTTTCATATAAAAGAGGAACAGAAAACCGCGCTCGAATTCGCAAGAAGGACGTTGTTGCTGTTTTGCCGACTGGATACGGCAAGAGTTTAATCTATCAGTTCACACCGTGTATTGTTGTGATTGGTCGTGGCGTTATCCAATTGCGTGCAGTGAGAGTTTCAAATGCATGCTTGGTGCCGCTCCTCGAGTTAGGTCCTTTTCATTGCTCGATGCCAGACCCTTAATCTTAATAGATTAGGGTCTGGATTTTTTCCAGGCTAGTTCCAGCATCTGAATACTTTTTTGGGCAACAATATTCTGAAAACTGATTTTTTTGAAAATTAAAAGCATCTATTTAAATTGAAAACTAAAATCAAATGTAAAAAAACATGTCTAATTCGTTGAAATCATGAAACATACACAATGTAACAGCAGTTTATTAAAAGTTTAACAAAAAAAAGGTCCTATGAAATACGTTTTATTTTTATTTTTTTCAAATTTAGTTTTTTTCCGTATTCTTGTGGATTCCGTTTTTTCCCCATTTTAATTTTTCTAGACTCGGTTTTAATGTTTAAATTAAGAAATATTAATTAAAAAGCATGTCTAATTAATTAAAATCATGTTACAATGCAATGGCAATTTATTAAAAGTTTAACATCAAATATGTGACCCTGGACCACAAAACCAGTCATAAGGTTAAATTTGACAAAACTGAGATTTATACATCATATGAAAGCTCAATAAATAAGCTTTCTATTGATGTATGGTTTGTTAGGATAGGACAATATTTGGCCGAGATACATCTATTTGAAAATCTGGAATCTGAGGGTGCAAAAAAATCAAAATACTGAGAAAATCACCTTTAAAGTTGTCCAAATTAAGTTCTTAACAATGCATATTACTAATCAAAAATTACATTTTGATAGGTTTACAGTAGGAATTTTACAAAAAATCTTAATGGAACATGAACTTTACTTAATTTCTTAATGATTTTTGGCATAAAAGAAAAATCAAAAATTTTGACCCATGCAATGTATTTTTGGCTATTGCTACAAATATACCCCAGCGACTTAAGACTGGTTTTGTGGTCCAGGGTCACATATGTGTTTTTACCAAACAGAATTTTTTACCAAATTCTGTTTGGTAAAAACACAGTAGTTCATAACAAATGAAGTTATATTTTAGTACATTGTGCACAAAATTCCTTTGATTTTGCATGCACAAGAGTGGATGAAAAGTGCATTTAGAAAAAAAATAGGAACCCTTCTGAAGACAAAATGTACTCAGCATGTCACATTATGTAGAAAGCATGAATATTTCATTAACAGAATGTGCATTTTGACATGCTGAATTACAAAATGAGTATACAGAAAACATTTTGAGGACAAAATTGTTATTTTGGGGCCACAAAATGCCTTTTGTAAATTAAATGCATAGCTTTAAGGCCAGTTGTAGTAATACATTCACTATGGACATGTTCTCCATGTTTCAAGTTTGACAACCATCCAAATGTTTTTTTTTTTTTATCATTTTGATTAGAGCATTTAATCTTGTGCCTAACATTTTTGTGAAATCTGACCTTGTGCTTTAAAACAGACACATTTTTGTTAAGCATGGCAAAGACTTTCATGCATTAAATATGACTACATTAATATTTTTTTGAGGCCACAGTGTTCTAAAAACTACAGTAATATGTAACTCTGGACCACAAAACCGGTCAAAAACCGAATCAATTTACAAGACCTTGTTAGGATAGGACAATATTTGGCCAAGATACAACTATTTGAAAATCTGGAATCTGAGGGTGCAAAAAAAAAAAAACTAAATATTGAGAAAATCTGTTTTGAAGTTGTCCAAATGAAGTTTTAAGAAAACACATGCAAACAGAAAAAACGACAACATCATCAGTTTGACAACACAGGCGCTGCAAATCCTCGCAACACAAACACAAATACGGAAACGCGCTGCAAACACACGAACGCGCTGCAGATAGCACGGACCACAACGGAAATGTTTCAGGGGGACCTCAAAAAGTGACGAACCCATCTGGGACCTGATTATTTGTTCAGTGGCTGTTGGTCAGAGCAGAGGTGTTGTCGGTGAACTAAAAGGTGGTAGTTCGTCTTTATCACCTTTTAGTTCACCGATAACACCTCTGCTCTAATAATCAGGTCCCAGATGGGTTCGTCACTTTTTGAGGTCCCCTGAAACATTTCCGTTGTGGTCCATGCTATTTGCAGCACGTTCCTGTGTTTGCAGCGCTTTTGTGCGTTTGCAGAGCGTTTCCGTATTTGTGTTCGCGTTGCGAGGATTTGCAGCGCCTGTGTTGTCAAACTGATGAAGATGTTTTCTTAATTTGTTGTCGTTTTTTTCTGTTTGCATGTGTTTTCTTAAAGGGATAGTTCACCCAAAAATGAAAATTTGATGTTTATCTGCTTACCCCCAATGCATCCAAGATGTAGGTTACTTTGTTTCCTCAGAAAAACACAAACGAAGATTTTTAACAAAAACCGGTGCAGTCTGCCAGCCTTATCATGGACATGGATGGGCACCAACCCTTTAAAAGTAAACAAAAACATGCACAGACAAATCCAAATCACACCCTGTGGCTCTTGATGATACATTGATGGCTTAAGATACGAAACGATCAATTTTTGTGAGAAACTGAACAGTATTTATATCATTTTTTACCTTTGATACACAGCCACGTCCATCTGTCATGTGCACGAGTTTGGCATCAGTCACGTCACATGAGCACACGCTCTGGCGTAGAATACGAATTGTTGTTTTTGTTTACTTTTAAAGGTTTGGTGCCCATCCATGTCCATGATAAGGCTGGCAGACTGCACCGGTTTTCGTTAAAAATCTTCGTTTGTGTTTTTCTGAGGAAACAAAGTAACCTACATCTTGGATGCATTGGGGGTAAGCAGATAAACATCAAATTTTCATTTTTGGGTGAACTATCCCTTTAAGTTGCAGCGCATTGAGCTCTCTCGGCCACCGTAATTTAGGGTAGGAAATTTACAAAATATCTTGGAACGTCTTTACTCAATATCCTAATGATTTTTTCCATTAAAAAAGAAAAATCAATAATCTTGACCCATGCAATGCATTGTTGTCAATTGCTACAAATATACCCCTGCTACTTATGTCTGATTTTGTGGTCCAGGGTCACATATTGAAATCATGTTTTTAGAAAATTAAAGATTTATTTGAATTAAAAATGTTTCTTTTTTTCTCAACAGCTGTTTGAAAGGCCCAGCTCTCAAGACCTGTTGCAAGTGGTTTCCCCACTACTTCAGTCTCATGAATCCCCATCTTTCAGCCAGCTCATGGCTGCCACCTCCAGCTTGTTCTGTGGCTACACGGAAGGGGCCTTTTCCAGGGTCGCCTCCTTCAACTGGTACGAGGATAATAACTACAAAGCCTTTTTGGGCATCAACAGCACCCGGGGAGAGGGGAAGTACAACTACGATCAAACAGCCAGTGAGTATACTGTACATGAAGCGGAGAAGAGAATGTTCTTGTGTTTCTCACAACTCCATATCTCTTTCAGCTCTGTTCTGTAATGACCTCATGAAGGATTTGGAGTCCAATCCAGTCACAAGGATTGTGTGGAGTTCAGTCAAGCCTTTCCTGATGGGCAAAATCCTGTATGCTCCTGATTCCCCTGCTGTCAGACAGATCATTAAAAACGTAAGAGAAAAAGCTCTTCTTTGACTACACGCACACCTGGAACAACAGCAGTGTGAATGTGAATGCATTAATGCAACAGCTAATTTCGCTCCAGGCCTGTCAGATAAATCAGCACATTGGTGCAGACAAGTCAGCGGGTTAGCCAGAGGGGAAATGACGCAGGTCTAACGGGTTCCCATGGAGGCTACGTGTGTTTGAGGAGCACTTCAGAACATACGACCCAGCTGACTGGCTTTTGCTCCCTTAAATTCTTATGTAAGCAGGACTGCAGGTTTTTCAGCTGGGTGCTTTGTAAATGAGTTTCCTCTCTTAACACTAAGGTGTAGCCTTAGCATTCCTGTAGCTCAGAAGGCACTGATGAAATATACATTAAATGCCATGTAAATCGCTTCGGATAAGCAGACGTTTTTATGTTAGGCATTACCAGTCAAGTTTGGAAACATTAAAAAAAAATTCTTTTAGTCACCAAGGCTGCATTTATTTGATCAAAACACAGTAAAAAATTATTTAGTGAGATATTATTATAATTCAAAAACTGTTTGATTAATGTACGTTACGAGTCAAAAGTTTTTGAACACTAAGCTTTTTAATGTTTTTAACGTCACTTCTGCTCACCAAGCCTGCATTTATTTGATCCAAGGTACAGCAAAAACTGTACAATTTTGAAATATTTTTACTATTTAAAATAACTGTTTTCAGTTTGAATATATTTTAAAATTTAATTTATTCCTGTGATTTCAAAACTAAATTTATAGCATTATTATTCCAGTCACACAATCCTTCAGAAATCATTCAAATATTATGATTACCTGCTCACAAAACATTAATTATTACTATTATTATGTTGAAAACAGATGAATACATTTTTCTCAGGTTTCTTTGATAATAGAAAGTTCAGAAGAACAGCATTTATCTGAAATAGAGATCTTTTGTAACATTATAAAAGCCTTTATCATCACTTTTGATTGATTTCAGATAAATGCTGATATTTGGATCTTTCTATTCATCAAAGAATTCTGAAAATATGTACTTAAATGTTTTAAATATGGATAATATAATAATAATAATGTTTCTTGAACAGAAAATCAGCATATAGAATGATTTCTGAAGAATCATGTGACACTGAAGACTGGAGTTATAATGCTGAAAATTTTCTTTGATTACAGGAATAAATTACATTTTTAAATATATTCAAATAGAAAGCAGTCAAATATTTCACAATGTTACTGCTTCTGCTGTATTTTGGATCAAATATATACAGGCTTGGTGAGCAGAAGAGAATTCTTAAAAAAACATTAAAAATCTTACTGTTCAAAAACTTTTGACTGGTAGTGTATTTTAAAATGTTATTTATTCCTGTGATGACAAACATGATTTTACAGTCTTCAGTGTCGCATGATTTTTCAGAAATCATTCTAATATTGTGATTTGGTGCTCAATCAATTATAATCAATAATTATAGGTACTCTGTTATTACTAATGGTTCTGTCTTATTATCATCAGTGTTGTAAACATTGTCAATGTTTGTGTTTAAAGGGATAGTTGACTCAAAAATGAAAATTCTGTTATTAATTACTCACCCTAATGTCGTTCTAACCCCCTAAGACCTTTGTTCATCTTCGGAGCACAAATTAAGGTATTTTGATCAAATCTGAGAGCTTTCTGATCCTGCGTAGACAGCAACGCAACTGACACATTCAAGGCCCAGAAAGTTAGTAAGGACATTGATAAAATTTTCCATGTGACATCAGTGGTTCAACCGCAATGTTATGAAGCTGCAGGAATACTTTTTGTGAGCATAGAAAACAAAAAGACACAAATAATGACTTTAGAGAATGAAAGAGCAATAGAGAATGAGAAGGAGGGTAACAAGGGAGGTAAGGCCTTTGCCCCTGGGAGGTAGCTACGGTGTGGACATGCTTGCCCTGGGCAATGGGCCATGGCTGTGGTCCCATCAGATCGGCTTTAGAGGGCTTCAGTTTCTCTGTTTATGCAGCAGGGCTTTCAGTGGGACTGTGTAAACTGCTCCTGGTGGGAATTCAGTCATTCTCTGGTCAAACTCAAAGCAGTTGCCACCACTGTCTTCATTGTTACTGTGCCATTGAATGCTGAACAAACAGATTATTTCATTTGTTCTTGCCTGCTTTTATTTGAATGCACCTAAACTTTGTATGTTTGTGTATTTGTGTGTGTTTATCCAGGCAAACACCACCTTTGAGGAATTAGAAAGACTAAGGAAACATGGGTCGGGCCTGGGAGGAGGTGGGCCCACAGGTGTGGAGCTTCTTTCAGGAGGGTGTACAGATGAACATGCTGCGGGTAAACACTGTCTTAGCTTTCTCTGAAAAGATGGCACCAATATATGAGCACAATATTTTCAGCAAGTTTTCCAAAATATTTTGGATTATATCTCAGGGACTCCATCAGAAAATCCCACAGTGATGGATTATATCAACAAAGGCCTCCAAGGACACTCCATTCACTGGCCAACACATCCTCAACTTCCTGTACAACGGCCCTGAGGAGGATCGAGACCAAGACATGCCTAACTTTGACTGGAGGAACATCTTTAACGTGACTGACCAAGTTATTCGCCTTATAAACCGATACGGAGAGGTATCATGCACAAAAAAACAAACTTCTGCTT
>NC_133384.1:27598350-27629333 GCF_049309525.1 Garra rufa | reverse complement strand
ACTTAGTAGTAGAAGTATAAATATTTAAACCCATTATTATTGTGAACTCAACTGTTGAATAATGGTAATAACAATAATAATATGTTATTATTATTGCTACTATAAATAAATATGGATTATTTACATATTGCTATTATGTTACATCATTAGGATTTTTTATCTTTAACTTTTTTAAGAATAACGTGTAAAAATAATTTATTATTATAATAAAATAATTTATAACAACTTATGTCATTTTTAAATAATAATAATGATGATGATAGATTTGATTATTTTAATAATATAAAAATATAAAACAATTATAACAATAATAATTTTATTGTTATTTTATGTTGAGTTTATAATATTATTAACTATAAAATATGCTCATTTACAACATTATTATTATAATTAAACATTTAAACATTATTGTATTTTAAATGTTGAATTATGCTATTAATGATAGTAATATATTATTATTATTATTATTATTATTATTGCTATCATAAATATGGATTAGTAAGTTACATATTGCTATTATGTTACATCATTAAGATTTTTATATTAATTTTTTAAAGAATAATGTGTAAAAATTAGTAGTAGTTATAATATTTCTAATAATAAATATAAATAATAAATATTTTTTTAAATAATATTTATAATAACTAATTTTTAAATAATAATGATAATGATGATGATAATAATACATTTCATTCTTATAATATAAATATAAAACAATAATTATAACAATTATTATTGCTATTTTACTATACATAATTTAGATTTTCATATTTTATAGATAATAATAAATTATAAAATATTATAATTCACTTCATTTGATATAATAAATGTTGTTTTAATATTATTAATTTAAAGATATGCTCATTTGCATTATTATTGTTATTATTATTATTAACATTTAAACCTATTATTATTGTATTTTAAATGTTGAATTATGCTTTTAACGATAGTAATATTATATTATTATTATTATTATTATTGCTATCATAAATATGGATATTTAAGTTACATATTGCTGTTATGTTATATCATTAAGATTTCTATGTGATTTTCTTTAAGAATAATGTGTAAAAATCATTTACAATAATAAAATAATTTATAATTACTATGTAATTGTAATTTTTAAATAATATTGATGACGATGATAATAATTATAGTTGTTATTATTATAAAAATATAAACCTATAATATTCATATAATTATTAGTATGCTGATCATTATTATAAGGTTACTATTAAGGTTATTATAAGTTACATATTGCTAGTTTACATAATTTAGATTTTTGTATTTTTAGACATATTAATCATTTATGAAATATCATAAAGTTATTTTATATATAATACAACAAAGTTATTAAGTTACATATTTCTCTTTTACTTAAGTACTTAACAGTAACAGTCTTTTCTTTCGTTTCAGGTACAAATCTATGAGCTTGAGGAGCATAAAATTGAGACGTGGAGAGGTAAGAAATCCTCTCAGGTGGTTCTTTCCAGTATTTTTGGTTTTCTAGATGTTATATAGATATATATATATATATTTTACTTTTGTTCACAACAGAGCTCTATCTACAAGAAACATTTAAGCCTTTAGTGAACATATCTCCAGATGCAAGGTAAGAGCAGTTAATTTCTGTGTTAACATGCATGTAATTTATCTTAGTTCCTTTAGTAAACCACAACCTCTTTTCCTCTCACGTATTGCCCCTTTCTGTGTGCATTGTGCTGTTTGCTCATATTTTCAGTGTATTAAATAATTCATTGCACGTCGTCTAAAAGGGCAAACCTCTGAATTTCATCAGAGTGCTCTGAAGTCGCCCTTCTGTTCCTCAGGTCACCGCAGTGAAATTGACTTTCTCTCTGTATGTCTCTGTATGTCATGTGCTTCAGCATATTTGATGCTGTGTATTCACTGATCAAAAACAAGATCCACCGGTTACCCGTCATCGACCCAGTCAGTGGAAATGCACTTTACATTTTGACGCACAAAAGGATCCTGAAATTCCTTCAGCTGTTTGTAAGTTCATTAATATATTCTATGAATAGTATTTGTGCATTTGGTAAAAACGCTTTTGGCTATTTTCTTTTTTTTCTTTTTGGCGGATTTGGGTTTAACCGATGCTGTAATAAAGCGCCTAGTCATTTCCTGTGGAGTGACAAAGAATGCGGAAGGAATTGAATGAATAGGATGAAAAAGTGCAGAGGAAGGGAGGAGTAGAGCAGATGAAGAGAAACAGAACAGTCCCTAGATTAATGTCATCTATCTGATCACAGTTCCATCTCTCAGGACAATGTCACAAAGTCTTTGAAAGACTTTATGAAAGGTTTCTGAAAGGTTCATTGAAGTCTCAGCAGTACAGCTTACACAGAACTGCGCTGCAGGGGAAAATAAAATGTACTTTATGTAATAAAATGTCTCAGAATTTTTTTTTTTTTTAGTTTGACAAACAGGGTAGACAACGAATATAATTACTGAAACGATTCATGTTGTTATGTAGCGTGAATTATAAAATATTTAAATCTCTCAGGTGTGTGAGATGCCAAAGCCCGCCTTTATGAAGCAGACACTGGAGGAGCTGAGCATCGGGACTTACAGCAACATTGCCTTCATCCACCCCGACACGCCAATCATCAAAGCTCTCAGCATCTTTGTGGAGAGGAGAGTGTCAGCACTGCCTGTGGTGGATGAGTCGGGTATGATTCAACAGGAAAAAAGATTTTGTGCATTCCAATACACTCATGGAATTGACTTTTTAAAACTTTGTATTTTTGCCTTTCAGGAAAAGTTGTAGATATTTATTCCAAATTTGATGTCATTGTAAGTATACCATGTATTTATTTTGTTGAATGTGGATGTCGTTTGACCTATACTAGAGACATTCATTATCTTTTGTGTGTGCTTGTAGAATCTTGCTGCTGAAAAGACGTACAACAACCTGGACATTAGCGTGACTCAGGCGCTGATGCACAGGTCACAGTACTTTGAAGGGGTCATGAAGTGCAACAGACTTGAGACACTGGAAACAATAGTAGTTCGGATAGTCAAGGCTGAGGTGAGCTTTCCCGCTGCCTTCATTTCTGTCGTCATATATCTGCAACCTTATTATTATGACCCAAAAAAAAAAATAGTTATGTACTTTTTTGTTTTCTTGCTGCTCAAGATATGTTAGAGTTGCTCTTTGTAGTGTGAAAAAGTGTTGGCCCCCTTCCTGATTTTTTATTTTTGTCACACTTTAATGTTTCAGATCATCAAACAAATTGAAATATTAATCAAAGATAACACAAGTAAACGCAACATGCAGTTTTGAATGAAGTTTTTTATTATGAAGGGAAAACAAAATCCAAACCCACATGGCCCTGTGTGAAAAAGTGTTTGCCCCTAAACTTAATAACTGGTTGGGCCACCCTTAGCAGCAACAACTGCAATCATATGTTTGCGATAACTTGCAATGAGTCTGTTACAGCGCTGTGCAGGAATTTTAGCCCACTCATCTTGGCAGAGTTGTTGTAATTCAGCCACATTGGAGGGTTTTCAAGCATGAACCACCTTTTTAAGGTCATGCCACAGCATCTCAATAGGATTCAGGTCAGGACTTTGACTAGGCCACTCCAAAGTCTTCATTTTGTTTTTCTTCAGCCATTCAGAGGTAGATTTGCTGGTGTGTTTTGGATCATTGTCCTGCTGCAGAACCCAAGTTCGCTTCAGCTTGAGGTCACGAACAGATGGCCGGACATTGTCCTTCAGGATTTTTTGGTAGACAGCAGAATTCATGGTTCCATTTATCACAGCAGGTCTTCCAGGTCCAGTAGCAGCAAAATAGCCCCAAACCATCACACTACCACCACCATATTTTACTGTTGGTATGATGTTCTTTTTCTGAAATGCTGTTACTTTTAGGCCAGATGTAATGGGACACACACCTTCCAAAAAGTTCAACTTTTGTCTCATCAGTCCACAGAGTATTTTCCCAAAAGTCTTGGGGACAATCAGGCAAAATGAGACAAGCCTTTATGTTCTTTTTGCTCAGCAGTGGTTTTCGTTTTGGAACTCTGCCATGAAGCCCATTTTTGCCCAGTCTCTTTCTTATGGTGGAGTCATGAACACTAACCTTAACTAAGGCAAGAGAGGCCTGCAGTACTTTTAGATGTTGTTGTGGGATCTTGAGTCGTCGCTGCACTCTTGGGGTAATTTTGGTCGGCCAGCCACTCCTGGGAAGGTTCACCACTGTTCCATGTTTTCGTCATTTGTGGATAATGGCTCTCACTGTGGCTCCCTGGAGTCCCAAAGCTTTAGAAATGGCTTTATAACCTTTTCCAGACTGATAGATCTCAATTACTTTCTCATTTGTTCCTGAATTTCTTTGGATCTCAACATGATGTGTAGCTTGTGAGGATCTTTTGGTCTACTCCACTTTGTCAGGCAGCCCTATTTAAGTGATTTCTTGATTGCGAACAAACACTTTTTCACACAGGGCCATGTGGGTTTGGATTTTGTTTTCCCTTCATAAAAAAAACCCTTCATTTAAAAACTGCATGTTGTGTTTACTTGTGTTATCTTTGATTAATATTTAAATTTGTTTGATGATCTGAAACATTAAAGTGTGACAAACTTGCAAAAAAAATAAAAAAAATCAGGAAGAGGGCCAAAACTTTTCACACCACTGCATATTCTGCAGCTGCTTTTGATCTTCACACTTGTTTCTAGATATAATAGAGCTGCTCTAGTTTGCTATAGATGGGATATTCTTGATCAAGTGGATAATAGATGCTCTAGAGCTGCTCTTATGGTGCGTTCACACCGGACGCGACTTGCGCGGAAAAAACGCGCTATTCGCGCGTAGTTGAACGCTTGAACATTTGAGTTTACTCGCGCCATTCGCGCGGTAAAATTCGCGTCATTCGCGCGTGACATTTTCTTCACAACAGACGCGAATTCGCGTCAAGGGAGGGGCTTCTGCCACTCATCAGCGGGAAAGTAGTTGTAAAATAGGTGAATGAGCTCAATTTGCCAGCTTTAGCTTGCTTGTAGCCTCAATATGTATGTATATGTAGGTCAAATTGAGTAAAGAGCGTTTTTTAAAACTAACCAGATTGTCCGACCTCTTCACTCACTTTATTCCTAGCAAGATCCCTTTTATTCCTGTTTCTACAAAAGTCCAAAGATGTATCATACAGCTCCGAGGAACCACAGACAGCAACGGTGATTTTGTCCGCCATTGTTGTTTCGGATTTCTGCCTCCGTCACTACTAGAGCAAGCTCCTGATTGGTTAACGCGGCGCGGATTTTCGCCAAAGTTCAGATTTTTGAACTCGCTTCATTCGCGTCCGGTGTGAACGCACCTTTAGTCTTTATAGAGGGGTTGTTCTTGTGTCACTCCTGTTTCTAGATATTATAGAGCTGCTCTAGTTTACTATAGAATATGCTAGAGTTGCTCTTGTTCTGTGCTTTCTGCTCTAGGTTGCTACAGAGGACCTATTCTAGAGCTGATAATTGTCCTGGATACTCTAGGGCTGCTCTATATGCTAATGTCTCTCTGTCCTCGGTCAGGTGCACAGGCTGGTGGTGGTAGATGAGAACGGCAGCATCGTGGGCATCGTCTCTCTATCGGACATCCTCCAGGCACTAGTTCTCAACCCCGCAGGTATAAATGCTCAGCATTCCTAAAGCACATTTCCAGCAGGACCCTCCTCCTCCCAACCTCTCTCGCCCTAGCCACAGGTACTACCGCCACTGCTGGGGTCAAGGAGACGGTGCATGACCGCTGCTGCCTGGCTCATGATGTATGCGGGGATGGCATGTGCCAACTTATATTTTGTTTCCACCACAGAGCCAGACGTGATTGGCTTTGATTCCAGAGGGCAGTGTGTGTGTCTCTGTGTGCACGCCCACATTTCACCGCATATGATTTTGATTAATGAGACACTTGCAGTACATCAAAGCCCCTCCCACTGCAGGGCTTCCTGTCTGCTAATGGATCGTGTCCTGCAGTAACTCAACCACACACTCAGTGTCCTCTCAACACATGCATACACGATGTCGTAGGTCTTCCCATGAAAATCATTATACATTTCTGCTCATAAAGATACTTAAGATGTATGTTTCACAGATTTCCAATTTTGCAAGGGGTATGTAAACCTAATAGTAAAAATAATAGCTGAATTTATAAAAAAATACCCCATTCAAAAATTTACATACACTTGATTCTTAATACTGAGTTGTTACCTGAATGATCCACATAGTTGTTCATGAGTCCCTTGTTTGTACTGAACAGTTAAACTGCCTGCTGCTTTTCAGAGAAATCCTTCAGGTCCCACAAATTCTTTTCAACTTTTTACACTGAGGGATTCATATGCAACTATTACAGAAGGTTCAAATGCTCACTGATGCTCCAGAAGGAGAAACAATGCATTAAGAGCCGGGGGTGAAAACTTTTGAATTTAAAGATCAGGGTAAAATTAACCTATTTTATCTTCTGTAGCTTCTGAAGGGCAGTACTAAATGAAAAAAATATGATATAAATATCAAAAATGTACATACCTTTATTCTGTTTAAAAGTTTACACCCCTGGCTCTTAATGCATCATTTTTCCTTCTGGAGCATAAGTGAGCATTTGATAAATAAAAAAATAACATGCATTTTGTTAAAATAATTAACATTTTGCAAATTCTGCAAGGTGTATCTAAACTTTTGACTTCAACTGTATATATGCGACAGACATCTACATCAAAATCAAATGATGGCACATAATGCATTTCTTTCAAAACTCAAACTTTCTAAATTTCCTTCTGAGAGGTCACTGTGTGCTGGGTGCCTGTCTCGTTGGCTGTGAATATATAACACTGCATATTAATTGCTTCTGTGAAGAGTGTTATGAATCCTAAGTAGCAGATGTGATGCTGCTAATATTGCAAATAGTATGCACGGATCAAAAGGCATTCTGCCCAGTGGTACAGTCCTGCTTCAGGAGATGGACCTTCCTGCAAAGTCAACTTTGAACTAAATATATGACCACAAAACCAGTCGAACGTGTATATTTGTAGCAATAGCCAAAAATACTTTGTATGGGTCAAAATGATAGATTTTTCTTTTATGCCAAAAATCATTGGGATATTAAGATGTTTTGTAAATTTCCTTCCGGAAATATATCAAAACTTATTTTTTGATTAGTAATATGCATTGCTAAGAACTTAATTTGGACAACTTTAAAGGCGATTTTCTCAGTATTTGAGTTTTTTTTTGCACCCTCAGATTTTCAAATATTGTCCTATCCTAACAAACCATACATCAATGGAAAGCTTATTTATTCAGCTTATTATTATGAGTGGTTTTGTGGTCCAGGGTTACGTATAAAACACTCTGAACCAGCACATGAATAAAACATGAAAATATCTTGAGCTTTAACCAATAAACGGTTGAGAAAAACAGACTCAGGATGATGAAACCACAAGTGCTAAAATGCTCACTTGCTTACTAGGATTTGGCCTTCAGAAATACTGTACGTCTTCCATATTGCTAACAGGTGTATCGCAGGCTGTCTAAAACAACATTTGGCAGGAATTCAGATCTCCAAGTAGCCTTAGTTGAAAATACATGTTCATACGCTGCCTACTAGTGGTTATAAGCAAAACTAAAACAGACTTCTTTTATTAGTTGTCTGCTTCCTTACCTTTGCAGGTATGACCAGGAAGGAGAGCGAAGCAGAGACGGAGTGATGTGTGCTGAGATTGCTGGGTCATTTGACGTTGCTGTAAGAGACTGAAGTAGAAGCGGAGACCACAAGTTTGGGCCACATCTCAGAATGAAAGCGTGGAACCAGGGAACTTGACCTAGATGAGGGCAAAAGAAGGGGTTTATGGGTACACGGATTGATTGGTTGATTGGTCTGAGTTAACAGATGGACCAGTGGCCGCATGGGGCGATTCAAGGTGGATCTTCTCTAATTCAGAAGGATACTGTGAACTCTGCCTATTATATCACACTAAGCTTCTGCACCCCACACTATAACTATACTTTTAGCTAGACCTAAAACTACGCCATCTGGTGTCTGAACGGTGGTCTGCACGCAGACTACGGACTGTACCATAATCGCCTCTGTTGGAGGGGGGAGTCCTGCATTCGCAGGGCATTTAGTAATAATCTCAGTATTCAGTGCATGTTATGACTGTTTGTTCCTCGTGTATATACGATTTTCGGCTTGTGGCGTATGAGCCAGTTCACATATTTGTACTTTTGACTACTTTAGGAACTCATTTAGTCGATCTCCGCCACAGTCCCTTTGTAAACGCAGACAGAAATGGTTTCCTCTGTATCTGTCTATGGTGCCTTCTGTCCAGCAGTTATCACCCACTACTGGTTGCCAATGGAACAAGATTAATTGAATGTTTAAATATATCAAAGCGAATGTCACAGTTGTTAAAAAATACCAAAAGCCCCTTTTTGCTGTTTTTAGTGTGTGTCACTGCTTTTATTTATTCCAGAGCTCTACATTTCTTCACTTTGGGTGTTCATTATTTCCTTGATGTTTTTGGAAATGATGCTGTAAATGATAATTGAAATGTTTATTTATTTATATTTAACACTTTTTGTAATTTTGAAAGCGATAGAAGTGTGAGATGGAAAGTTCTATAGCCCCTATGCAGTAAAACCATGTGCTGATCAATGACTTGATGTTCAATGCAATTCAACCTTAAAATCCCACTCACTTTTTTTTTTCCCTGTCCGTGAGGCGACTTGACCTCGTTTGTATCGATTGTACTGTACACGTACGCAGAGCTTCTGTCTGAGGAATCTACAAGTGCCAGAGAAAGGTCTATTTTTCTGTGTATTCGATGTTGTTTGTAATATTTCACTTTTTGAGTTCTCGTCATCTGTTTCGCAGATACGTTACTGTTGTTGTTTTGGAAGAGCAATGTCCAGAGATAAATGCACATCACTGGCATGAGAATGCTAAAGGATAATCATGCTTTAGATTTGTTTTTATTTTACAGTTAAATAAAAAAAAGAATAAACAAAGTTTCTGAGATTTTTTTTGTGTGTGTAAAGATGTTTGGCAAACCATGTATGTGTTTAACAGCTGCTGCTGCCATTTGGAGGCTTGGCAGGTCACATGACCTAGCAATTGCATCTAAACCTGACAGGAGAAGTATCTTGTGTGACTTCTTCGAAGGAGCATTTCTGCTCTTAAAGGGATAGTTAACCCAAAAACGAAAATTCCCTTCTGTCGTTCCAAACCCGAAAGACCTTCGTTCATCTTCGGAACACAAATAAAGATATTTTTGATGAAATCCAAGAGCTTTCTGACCCTGCATAGACGGCAATACAACTGAGATTGCATCGTGGTACTCTCTATAATGACGGAGGACGTTACTTGGAAGAGAAGAATTGTTGAATAAAGTCGTTTTTGTTTTCTTTGTGCACAAAAAGTGTTCTTGTAGCTTTGGAAAATAAACCACTGATGTCCCATGGACTAATTGTACAAATGTCCTTACTACCTTTCTGGGCTTGGAACATTTCAGTTGCGTTGCTGTCTATGCAGGGTCTGAAAGCCCTCGGATTTCATCAAAATATCTTAATTTGTGGTTTGAAGATAAAATTCATGAGAATAAGTAATTAATGACAGTATTTTCATTTTTAGGTGAACTATCCCTTTAAGTGCTAAACAAGTTTTTTTTTAACTCAAAAACTTTATTTGTGGCTCCTGGTTGCAATTTCAATCAATAAGTTGCCAGGCTTCCTGAGGTATGAAATGTCTGAAATCTAATGTAAACATGTATTAAACCTTCAGACATGTTTTAAGTGTATGTTTTTTATGTTTTGTACCATATATGAGCCTTTTATGACTTCAATTTCATCATAAAGTAAAGATATGGAGCTCAAAAACGCAGAGGAAAACAACACATCCATTTTATATGGAAGTCCATATGCAGTTTGGTGCTGTTGCTATTATTTACGCCTGACCACCTTGTTCTTCAATGTGGAAGTAAGCCTGTGGTTCATTAGCCACAAGAAGAATAACAACATGCAGTAAACGGTAAAACTGTTTGCATAAAAATAACTACGATAATACATTATCAAATGCAATTTCAAACTGCAAAATGAGCTGTTTTGTACAGCTAAAAAAGCTGGACGCTGAACGGACGCCATTTACAAATTGGTCGCGCCCACTCTAACGGTAAGAAAAGGTTTTCCCGCGGAATTAGGCTACTTTAACAGTGTTGCAGCCAAGCGTGCCGTGGGTGTCCTGAAAAGTGATGCCGAAAGTTTTCGATCGCCCCCCGGTGGCTGGCTGCAGTATAGGTCATAAACCCCGCCCTCTCCATGTAATCTAATGGGACGTGAGCCAAACTAAATAATCGAATTACACTTCAAATAATTTTTTTTCCAAAGATGATTTCCATCGTGTGAGGTAGTTATTATAATGCTGATTCATGTTCAGGTGTTCGTTTTTCTAATAAGTTCGCTTTTAAGTAGTTATTTGATGCTATAAAAACGGGGTGTGTTGTCATGATTGTGATCGTGCGATTGGATCTGCGGGAGTTTGGGCGGGACTTTGACACCGCGGCTCCGCCTCACGACACTACTGCGCATGCTCTGGCTCCAAACGAACATTTACTGCGCATGCTCTGGCTCCAAATGACGTAATTTCCCCCAAGATGGTAGCGGCCATATTGAGTTGTTTTGGCTTCACTTTTCTATAGTGGAAAGAAGCGGAGACGCGTTGTCCATCTTTTTTACAGTCTATGGTTGCAGCAGTGACACCAATAAAGTGATATTTAGCCCAATGGAATGCTAATTTTACCATGGAAACACTGTCAAAAAAACGTGTACTTTACCACCCAGAACGCGATTTTTACCAGGGGACCCCATCAAAACGCCATTGGGCTGCTTTTGGGCTAGTTTTGAGCAGTGTTGGGTAAGTTACTTTAAAAAAGTAATTAATTACTAATTACTAATTACTTCATCAATGTTGTATTTAAAATACTTATCTAATTACTGTGTCTAAAAAGTAACTTAAATACTCAATAAGTAATTTAACTAAATACTTCTTAAAATCCCTATAAACCTTGAGTGGACAAAAAATAGAAATTAAACTCTTTAAATAATAGATAATTAAATAAAACATGAGTCAAACATTAAATAGTTTAGCATTTTAGCTTTTTAAATAATCTATATTACATTCTATGAAAACATTCTATAATAATAAACTTTTTTGTAAGAAATGTAACCTTCTTTTGGTAAGAAACACAATTCCAGAATAACAAAAAATATATATAATTCTTAAGAAACTTAAGAAAAGTTAAACATGACATGTATCAACCTGTAAACGTGAAACTTAATTTAAAACAATGAGTTTAATAAATGTTTTACTTTATTTAAACAAATCTAAAATGTTATTTAGAATTTCAAGGAGCTTTTATAATACTATCCAATATTTTAATATTTAAAACATTTTAATGACCATTTTTGTAATCATATCATGTGTTTCCACAAAGTGAACTGTAACCTTGCTCATTCAGACACTTTTCTGCGCTACCGAAGTAAAATCAAGTTTTGCCTGTTTAGCAGGAGTTGCCGCAGTTTTATCCGTCGAATATGAAGGATCACACAGAAGTGTTCGTCTATGCTGCCGTGTCAGGTGCTTGAGTACTCGTGCTATTGACAGCGCAGCGGCCGATAGTTTTTTCTCCCCAGGACATAGCTTACATATTACTGTAATGTTCTTGTCTGCTTGTTTCAGAAAACTGAAGTAATGGGCATATTTCCATTTCGCAAAACAGCCACTCGCTTCAGCCGAGTCCAACATCCCCTTTAAGAATACCATAGGAGTATGCAGCAAACTTGCGCGAAATCACGTGCGCCTGCACTTCAACGATTTTAAAGCGGCAGAGTTTACTTTCACATTTAGAAGATTAATTAATCAAATTAAATAATGATATTCAGCGAGTTTAATTATTTTACAGTGTAACGCAAGTACATTAAACGTAACTGTAATTAAAATACTTAAAAATGAACAGTAATCAGTTACTCTACTTTTTCAGTGGAAAAGTATTTTAATTACAGTAACGCGTTACTTAGTAACGCGTTACACCCAACACTGGTTTTGAGTAACAATTGACCTTATGCACAGAGCGTTCTTTAGAACTTCGCATAAAGATAAACCAGCTCATAAACTTCCGCTTAAGCTAATTTTATATGTGCCATGTATTAGGTGGACACTCGTGAGACTCATCTACTGCCTCGTTCTTATCAGAAACTGAGAAAAATTATAATTGCAACATTATAAACAATGTTAGCGGCATGAACATTATTTAACAACATATAATTTAAATGCGGAGCCTGGCAATCCCATACTCTCCGAATCTGCATAGTTGTACTTGTACATTTAAATGCTGACAGCTAAACACTATCATAACGTGTTTATGCTAACGTTGCGATATTTCTCTTCAAGGACATCTTAATCATATTCTTGATAATCACTTGCCTTCATAGTCATTACACATTTTTAAAATCTTGCAATATTTTAAAGCCTTTATTATTTTCTAACTCTACAGCTGTGAAATAAAATGTACTTCAAGGACTCACTTTTCATTCATAAAAACGGCATCGAAAAAAATGACTTTTCACGGAAAGCAACATCTATTTTTTGGCTAAATTACCCACATAACCAATAGATGGCAGCAGAGGATTATTTATTATGCAGCCGCCTTTCAAACTCCCTATATTTTTCAAGACGTCTTGCTTTTCGATTTATTATAAAATTACTAGTAAATTAGTACTTTTACCGCCCTTATAGTATATAGTATATAGTATATAGTATAGCAAGTGCAGAAGTCATTAAGATCACACACAAACAACCTATAAGGGTGAATTATTTAAATACTAATATATAGTTCACTAATACGTTAAATATTTATGGTATAATAATTAAATAATGCACTCAATATGAATCGATAGGAATTTGAAATATTTTATAAAATTGAATTTTTTAAAAATGTAATCTTTTTAATAATCTTTTTTTTCTTTTAAGTTTTATCTTGAACTGTAAAATCTATTAAATAGCCTATATTTAACCAACACAAACGTGTTACTGCTGTAGTTTTGTTACTCTGAATTTAGTCAATCATTTAAGCTCTTTTTTTTTACATCAGCTTGTCATTTGTTTGGTCCGGTTATTACTGTCAATCATAGCAATGACTCGTGCATATTTAGCCGATTTACTGGGAATTTTTTAAAACTGGCATTTGTCATTCTTGAAACGGTTTACATGGTTTGGTTCTCTTAGACAAACCACATTTTTCTTCGATTGTGAATGGATTATGTAGAGAAAACGAACAAAGTACGCTCATATTACGGCACAGTACAGTTGACCGGAAATGACTGAGCTGGCTTGACTAAACAAGGAAGTAATCCGTGCATATGGTCAATTGGTCGGGTTTTGTTGTGAAAACCTGGCAACCCTGGATATGACCAAAGGTAAGATGAAATTCTGAGACCTTATAATGTAAATCAATGAGATATTTATAACAATATAGCAGACTACTTATTACATAAAATGCACGTCTACCGATCCTGAAGGTGGGAAAAAACTATAAACTATCAAAAGTAGCTAAGTTGCTTAGCGTCGTCTAAATGTAACTATCAGTCAGAGAGCAGAAGTTTTGATTATGAGGCCATCACGAAGCAAATTGCAGGCTATATAGGGTTAAATTATTGTTCTTTCCCTATAAGTAACGCAACATATAGCCTAAACAGATGTCAAAAGAATATGTGGAGATTACCTAAACCTGTCTGACATTTCTGGATGGGAGTAGAAACACCATTCAGGCATTGTTGATTAAATGCAAGCCTCTCTCCAAGAAAAAAATCGTGTCAGTCAGAATCAACCTGTAGCTTAATCTTAAACGGCCCCTCAAGCGTTTGGAGCGCGCTCCGTGCGCCTCTGGCGAGCTGGTTCCTGCCTTGCGCTTATTGGTTCATTTGGCTGATAGCTATAGACACCTGACTCACAATCCACTCGCTTCTAACTGATCCATGAAACCATAAAGACCGAGCACGTAGGCAACTTCTTATCGACAAGCTCAGACCTTCATATCGCAAGGTAAATTCAATATGCATGTGGTATTGAGTACTAAATAAATAGAAAATATTAAATAGACTATAAATACTCAGTGATGCTATTTTGCAAACGTTTGATTCCAGATGTGAGATTAACTAGACACTTCAAGTTTAGAAGAAAGTTCCTCTTGAATGAGAGCATGCAAATTATTTCCTTAAGTGGACTGCGCATTTATATTCAAATGTATTTATTTGATTATATTTTATTTTTTTAAAATAGTTCGCTTTTTGGATAAAGTGAAATGTGTCTAAAATAATTGTGTTGCCTATTTGTAATATTTTGAACTTGATATAAGTAGACGAATAATTAATGCCATCGAATTACTTTATAAAATTATATTAATCTCTCGGAGTATGTATGATTAATTGATCTTTATTCCATCATGCCATCATTTATTCCATTGTCGTTTGCAAATATTAAAAGAATGCCCGCGTGATGACTTTATATTTAGATTTGTATTGTTTCACTTTGCTTGATGTTGATGTCACGCCCCCCGTGAAGTAATTTTAGCGGCTGCAGAATATTCCACCACACTACGTGACAGAAAGCACATAGTCCACTTCTTCCTCTCTAGTTCAATACCTGCTCGTTTATATTTAAAACAATCATATGTGGCAGGTGCAGGAGGATGAAATGTGATCTTTTATGTATTTCCACAGTCATAAGCATGCCGCTGTCTCTTTAATCTCTGTGTTGAACATCAATGCCATGGGCAGCGTCATTTCACGTTTTTCCATTTGCATTCATTAGTCTTGGAGACCCGCTCCAAGCAAAAGCTACATTCAAGGTCACTGGCTGTGTGTTCTGGGACCTGGATACTTTCACTGCATATCATGGGCATCACAAGCGAAGGTTGTCCAGTCAGTCACTCATGCTGTCATTCAGAGTGGTGGGCAGCCCATAGTAACTCTGGTTGTAGTCTCTGAACAGGACTCCCTGTGATGAAAAATTTGGAAAAATTAGGGAATTATTAAAATTAAAATTTTAGGGGAGTAATATTTTGCATTAAATTGATTAGAAGTGGCAGTAAAAACTTTTGCATTTATTTCATTTTATTTTATTTCAGTCAAAGAATCCTGAAAAAATGATAATGGTTTCTTCAAAAAAAAAAAAGTAGCACCTAGTGTTTTCAACATTCATAATAATAAGAAATGTTTCTTGACCACCAAATCTGTTTCAACTTTGCATCACATGAATGAATTACATTTTAAAATGTATTCAAATAGAAAATTGTTATTTTACATTGTAATAATATTTCACAATATTACACCGTGTCAAAATCACTCAAATATCACATCCATTTTGAAGCGAGAACCGCACTGCGCTCCCAACGAAATGGACAAGTTTGTGATCTAATTCATAAATATTAAACCTTTCTAACATTATAAAAAACTATACATAAGTGACTGATACCATCTTTGCCATGGAAAACTGGTTGGTTCGTATTGAGTTCGCAGTTTTATGTTTGCTAATTTCAATTATCGATTATTTATTTAAGTATGGCTTTAAATACCACACAATGTGATATTCAAACTCACGACGCTTTTAACATTGAGTAAGCACATAATCAGTACCTGAGATTATGATTGTCATGCTTTTTCTGCCGCGACATCGCAGAAATAGAAACCGTTTCTAAAATAGAATTTTCGGGTGTCGCCATCGCGGCAAAACTGAAATAGGGGTTATGCGCAACAGGCTTCCGTTTTCTGCTAAACAGGTCTCGTTGCTTCCGCTTGTCGGAGAACGTGTTAATAGCCGTAATAAATAATGGCGATATCGACGGATTTTTAAGGTAATCAGTTAAACAAGCCAGCTGTTTATTGTGGACGTTTCATTCGATATTTATATATAAATGTTAGTGAAAAGAATAAAAATTAAAAACTTTTATATATCAATCCACATATGTAATGGACATTGTTTATGATCATTTTTAGTGTCTACTTTGAAGGAATCTTGAGTAAATCATGTTCATATTTAAACAGGCATATGCAAAACGCGTGAACCGGAAGCAACGAGACCTGTTTAGCAGAAAACGGAAGCCTGTTGCGCATAACCCCTATTAATTAGTTAGGAGAAAAAGTCCAATTAAGATACTTTTTTTTATAACGTGTCGCGGCATCGCGTGTAGGGCTGTTTAAACTATGTGAAAAACAGCTAAAACCAGCCTAAGCTGGTTGGCAGGTTTTAACTGGTCAACAGCCTGGTTTTAGCTGGTCATAGATGGTCAGCAGGCTGGTTTTAGAGGGGTTTTGACCACTTTTCCAGTCATTTTGTATTTTAGCTTCCGTTTGGATGCTCTTATGTTCCGCTCTCTATAGAAATCTATGTTAAAACGGATAAAAAGATCGACTGAATTAATAAAACGGAAACATTTTAAATATAACTAAACATAAAAATGTTAACTTATGCCTTACTTTGAATAGAAACACCAGAGACCGGAAATACAAACCATATTTCTGTTATGAGGCGAATGAGATTCCGCATTCAGGAAAAAGGTGGATAGTATTTTGTGAGTGTAGACACAGTGTTACTGTTTTTAATGTATTTTTAATTAAATAAATGCAGCCTTGAATAGCTTTTTAGAAAGGCAGCAATTTGTAGCAGAATCTGTAAAAGTGCAATTTCTTGTATGTAAATGAATGTTAAAAGAAGATATTTTGAAGAATAGTAACCCTTGTTTCAGTTCCCATTGACTTCCTTTGATGAAATGGTATTGACAAAAAGAAAATACACTGGAAGTCAAAAGGAACCATACCTGTTTGGTTACTAACATTCTTCTGACTTCCTCAGAAGAAAGAAAAGCACAGGTTTGGAATGACATTAGAGCAAGTAAATGATGACAAACATTTCATTTTGGATGAAATGTTACTTTAAAGTTTCTGCATAAAAGAAGGTTTTTGAAAAATGTTCGGAACCAAACAGTTGAAAGAGTGGCCATCAGGGGCTTTCGCACCAGAGGAAACTTTTAATGGTTCCTACAACTATTGGCGGAAGTTCCTGCTTTTTGGTGGGTTTGCACTGGAGGAACTATTTAGTTTCCAGAACTCTGTTTGGGGGAACTAAATTGGCTCTAAAACAGTTCTATAGGAATTACCAGTGACGTAAGTGTACGCTAATTGGCCAAACGCATACAAAACATCGGCTACCTGGCATTTTTAAAAAGCTGTGTAAAAATATTTACTCCATGAACATGGAAAACAGCTATAATAATGGCATTTAGCCACCTGTTGTCTTCCGCGTTGTGTTCTTTTCTCGGCCTTGATGAAATTAAACTCTTTAATCGCATAAATTGTGCGTTAACATTCTCTCTGTTTTCACGAAACCCACAACACAAGAAAAACACGGAGAAGTCAGTGGCTACAGTCAACTATTTGGTTCCAAACATTCTTCAAAATATCTTCTTCTGTTCCCAACACAGAAACTATTAAAGTTCTAAACTAGTATGGAATGCAGTTGTTTGAGACAATTAGGTCATATCTGATATAATCAGTGCTCCACTGTAACAACAGTACTATGGTAAAAACTTGCCAGAGTGCAGAAAGTCACTTCTCTATAGATTTTGAGACCCAGTTTTGTCATTCTGATCCCTGTGTGACTTTCTTGAGTTGTCCATGAGTCCAACCAATACATGTTGGCAGGGGCGCCGCTCACAATTTTGGGCCCTATGACAAAATATGAGGTTGGGCCCCCCCTACCATACTAAAGCTGATCTCTGGGGGCCCCTAAAGGGCGTGGGCCCTTAGAATTGTCCTAACTTCCCCCCCCTTAGCGGCATCCCTGCATGTTGGCATTGTTTTTTAGATGCTGGCCTCTCGTGCACTGGTGCGGGGACTGCAGTCTGGATTCTGGAGAAAGGTGTCAACTTCATCTGCCGCCTGGGCTGCACACACTCACGGTGACAGAACACTCTCAAGGGCAATAGAGACCTCTTAGCTGTCATTCACATCTCTCTCTTTGGACATCTATTTTCGAACCTATTACAGTTCTCTGATTGTTGTCATTCTTGTGCATTTCTCCTCAGATGTTGATGTGCTTGACTGCTCCATTCCTCAGTACAACAACCGTCTGGACACGCCATTGCCAGATGTGCCATTCGTCCGAAGTCTCAGCGCCGAACAGAAGAAACTCAAAGAGAAAGAGAAGGGATCCTGGACCCAGCTCACCAAGGAGGAGAAACTTGCTTGTAAATCTGCAGGCTAACGTTTAGCTTTTATATCTACTGCTTAATAAGCAAAATAATCAGTCATAAATCTACTGTACTCACAAGAGCAGGTTAGACTTTGACACTAGGTGTGGATGAATGTGTTTTTCACTTACAGGGCTCCTGAATAACAACATTTGTCTTTACCATAGCTGTAGATATTCTATCATATTATGTTTGGTTTTTTAATTCATATATATGAATAGTTGAATGAATAATGAAGAACAGCCTTTTGGACCACTTTGCTCAATTCAGCTACCAATAGAAATGATTAAGATCCTTTGGGTCTTACTGGGTTTGAATGCTGACTGAACACTTGGCAGAAACTGATCAATTTTCTTGAGTAGCTATTAGAGTTATTTGCTTTTAAAGTTGAGAGGATTCAGCAGGATTTCTAATTCCAGTAGAAGCTTAATTCACAAATCAACCCTTATCATTATTTTTAAATATTTTATGTTATATATTTGTACGTTTTCTATGTTTAATTATATTTTCATATTATTTCAGTTTTGTGATGTATAATAGATTCTATTACCTGGGTAAGATCCCTCAAGGCTAAATTATTAATATAGTAAATGGGTCATGGATCTTGGGAATAACAATGATAATGGCAGATCATTTAGCCTCGGGTATTAAAAGTTCATTCCCACCAGATGGCAGCGTTGTTTAACTGTTTGAGTTGAATGGTTGCAAACCTCCTTCCTTTCCAAATGTGCATGCAAGCAGGGCAAGCTACTAAATCCAACAATTACTATTTTGATCATCTGAGGTGTTTTTTTCTTCTTCTTCTTTTGCAGTATACAGACTCACACATGAGCTGTCATTCGCAGAGATGAGGCAAGGTTCCAAAGAGTGGATGACTGTCCTTGGGGGCGTCTTCATCTTCCTTGGCTTCACAGGGCTGCTGGTGTTGTGGCAGCGTGTCTATGGTGGGTTTTTATATATGAAGATATTCATACGTTTTTATCCTCTAAATGATGGATAATGGGTTTTGATTACCAGATTATTATGGCAGGAAAGCTTAAACGCTTGGATTTCAGGCATTTCATCATTCCCGATACGCTCTCCTGCTTTGATGTGAGATTCAGCTGGATTTAATTGTGTTGATGATTTATTTATTCATCCAATCTGAAATCAGAAACAGCTATCAAATCCAAAATCAACATTTTGGATACTGCTAAATTAAAGGGATAGGCCATGCAAAAACATTTACTCACCCTCGTGTCATTTCAAACCTGTATGCATTTCTGTCTTCTGTGGAACACAAAAGAAGATAGTTTGAGGAATGTTGGAAAACATTTTCAGGCTCCACTGACTTCCACTGAAGTATTTTTGTCCATACTATCATAGTCAGTCAGATTCAAAACCATTCAGTTGCCAGTATTCTTCAAAATATTTTCTTTTGTGTCCCATTGACTTCCATAGTATTTTTTGTCCATACTATGAAGGTCAATGGGATTCAAAACTATTTAATTGCCAGTATTCTTCAAAGTATTTTCTTGACTTCCATAGTATTTTTAGTTCATACTATGAAAGTCAATGGGATTTAAAACCTGTTTGCCAGAATATCTTTTTTTTGTGTCCCACTGACTTCTGTAGTATTTTTCTGTCCAAACGCTGGAGGTCAGTTGGACCTGAAACTGTTTGGTTGCCAGTATTCTTCTTCTTCCGTAGAATTTTTTTTGTCCATACTTTAGGTGTCAACGGGACCTGAAACTGTTTGGTTGCAATACTATTAAAAATAATCTTAATAATTCATAATAAATCTTTTGTGTCTCATTTACTTTCAGATTATTTTTAGTCCATACTATGAAAGTCAATGGGATTAAAATTATCTGGCTGCCAAAATTCTTTAAAATATCTTCTTTTTTGTCCCACTGACTTCCGTAGAATTTTTTTTGTCCATACTTTAGGTGTCAACGGGACCTGAAACTGTTTGGTTGCGAGTATTCTTCAAAGTATTTTCTTTTGTGTCCAATTGACTTCCGTAATATTTTTTGTCCATACTATGAAGGTCAATGGGATTCAAAACTATTTAATTGCCAGTATTCTTCAAAGTATTTTCTTTTGTGTCCCATTGACTTCCATAGTATTTTTAGTTCATACTATGAAAGTCAATGGGATTTAAAACCTGTTTGCCAGAATTCTTTGAAATATCTTTTTTGTGTCCCACTGACTTCTGTAGTACTCTTCAAAATATTTTCTTTTGTGTCTCATTTACTTCTGTAGTTTTTTCTGTCCACATGTTGGAGGTCAGTGGGACCTGAAACTGTTTGGTTGCCAATATTCTTCAAAAAAAATATGTTTTGTCCTAGTGACTTTTATAGTATTTTTTGTCAATACTATGGAAGTCAATTGGACTCAAAAAATGTTTGGTTGCCAATGCTCTTCAAAATATTATTTTTTTTGTCCCAGTGACTTCCATAGCATTTTTGTCCATACTATGGAAGTCAATTGGACCTAAAACTGTTTGGTTGCCAGTATTCTTCAAAAAATAAATAAATAAATAAATGGTTTCCTTCTGACTTCCATTGAATTTTTTTGTCCATACTTTAAATGTCAATGGGACCTGAAACTATTTGGTTGCCAATACTATTAAAAATATTTTCTTTTGTGTCCCATTGACTTCCATAGTATTTTTTCATACTATGAAAGTAAATGGGACTCAAAACCATTTGGTTGCCAGTATTCTTAAAAAAAAAAAAATCTTCTTTTGTGTCCCCTTGACTTCCATAGTATTTTTTATCCATACTATGGAAGTCAATTGCACCTAAAACTGTTTGGTTGCCAGTATTCTTAAAAAAAATAAATAATAATAATAATAATAATAATGTCCTTCTGACTTCCATAGAATTTTTTTGTCCATACTTTAGGTGTCAATGGAACCTGAAACTGTTTGGATTCTTTTCAAAATATTTTCTTTTGTGTCCCATTGTCTTCCAAAGTATTTTTTGTCCATACTATGGAAGTCAGTTAAACTTAAAACTGTTTCGAGTTTCGGTTTCGAGTCCAAACAAAAACTTTTGGTTTTGACTTTTCAAAATATATTCTTTTGTGTCCCATTGACTTCCATAGTATTTTTTTGGACGTCAATGGGACCCGAAAATGTTTTTCAAAATATCATCTTTTGTGTTCCATGGAAGAAAGAAACTCATACAGATTTGGAACAACACGGTGGGCAGTAAATGATGACAGAATTGACATTTTTGGCTGGACTATCACTTTAAGGCCCGAAACCTCGCTTAGAGTTCATTTTGTTCTGGATTTTGTTCTTTGTGCCTTTTATTTTTTGAATCCTTCTCCTGTAACGTGACCAGCAGTTAGTTCTCAGAGCACAGATCGCTCTGATTTCACATGTCAAATGGAAGAATCAGCACGGCCTTTTTACCTGCAGCACACACTCCCGCTGAAATAATTGGACTGGGTTGTGTTTGGCAGTCAACGGTTTGAAGAAGCGGAAAAGAGGGGAAAGATTTACGTTTGAGCCGCAGCTTCAGTTTAGGAATCCCTTTAGACCCAGCTGAACTTCTTCACAAATGATAAGAAGCTTTCCAAGGCTGTGTGTGTGCTCAAGACGGATGGAAAGCAGTTGACAAGTTTAAAACAGAATGAGTGTGCATCGTGTGTTTGTGTGTTTGTATAAGTGTGTGAGCGGGTTCTTGTCTGAAGCAGACGAGTCTCCTCCATCTCTGTCTCAGAGGCCCCAGTTCTTTGAGGAAGGAAGTCAATGCTACATCACCTCAGGAGAGATACAGTAGAGGAAAATAATGAAAGGAGGGAGGAAAACAGAGAAACTGTGAGAACAAAAGTTTGTTGAGGATCCTTGAGATGGGGGAGAAAGAGGGGTGTAGCGGCGTCAAAGCAAGAAAGGTGCAGAAGTCCAAAAGTCAGTTGTCGGTTGAGCGTTGGGTATTTCCCACAATGTCTGGCTCATGTTGTGACTTGAAAAACTCCGCTCTGGGCCGCCATTCTTCAAACTCATTAGGCCTGGGTATTAAGACTCGTCTGAGGTTGACTTTAGCAACTGTCGGAACTTAAAGAGGTGATGAAAGAGGCATTTTTTTGGAAAGCCATCTGGGATATAGTCACACCGTAGGTTCTTATTCTGGGGTTTGCAGGCATCTCTGCTTCACAACTCCCTGAAAACTGAACAGAATTTCCTGCACATACCTCAGGGCAGGTGAACTGACTCCACCTGGCAAAAAAAATCTGGATCTTTCTGATGTGTTTGTGTGACAGAAACCATCTGCCTTGAGGCGTCTCAGAAGGGGAGATGCCCTTGAAAAATATGACATAATATAAACCAGATACACAGTCTGGGATCTGGGATTCAAATTTTAAACTTAACCGTAAACTAAATTTTTGCATTTTGAAAATGCACAACAAAATCAATTAGTCGAGTGCTGCTGCTGTCATTATAGCAATAATATAGGAAATTCTATATTTATTTAATGTGAAATATTATCAATATTAAATATTTTCCATTAATCTATAAAACTGTTAAATAAAAAATGGTAATAGATGCATTTTTTAATACTGAGAACTGAAGTAATAATACTGAAAATTCAGGGGGAAAATAGTTTTTAATTTTAAAATGTGATCAGTTAGAAAAAAATGTATTTTACATTTTAATAATATTTTTAAATTCAAATTTATGCTAAAAAATTATAATAAAAGCATTTTTATTGTTTTACACTGAAGATTGAAGTAATGATGCTGAATGCTAAAATGTTTCAATTTTAAAATGTGATAAATTAGAAAAAAAAGTATTTTAAATTGTTATAATATTTTTAATTAATCTTTTTAAATTCAGATTTATGTTGATAAAAGAAGCATTTTTTCTTTTACACTGAAAACTGAAGTAATAATGCAGAAAATTCAGGAAAAATATTATTCAATTTTAAAATGCAATCAATTAGAAAAAAATATTTTAAATGTTAATATTTTTAAATAATCTTTTCAATTCAAATTTATGCTGATAATATAAAACTATTAAATAAAAAATCATAATAGAAGCATTTTTATTCTTTTACACTGTAGACTGAAGTAATAATGCTGAAATTTAGGAAAAAAATATTTTTCAATTTTAAAATGTGATCAATTACAGCAAATGTATTAATTTTTTTTTATAATATTTTAAATTAATCTTTTTTAATTCACATTTATGCTGATAATAGAAGCATTTTTTCTTGTACACTGAAGACTGAAGTAATAATGCTACAAATTCAGTTCAATTAGAAAAAATGTATTTTAAAATGTAATAATATTTTGAATCAATCTTTTTCAATTAAGATTTATGCTAATAATATAAAACTATTAAATAAAAATGAAACCTTTTTCTTTTACACTGAAAACTTGATTAATGATCCTAAAGAAATTCTGAAAAAAATATATATATTTCAATTTTACAATATCATCAATAAATAATTGTAATTTTTAATCATCTTTTTTTTTTTACTATTAAAAAAAAAGTGAAAAAGTAGCATTTATCCTTTTACACTGAGGACTGAAGTAATAATGCTGAAAATTCAGAATTTTTTATTTTAATTTTTAAATGTGATCAATTAGAAATAATCCTATTTTATAATAATATTTTTAATGAAAATAGAAGCATTTTTATAATAATAATAATAATAGAAGCAAGTGGATTTTCGAATGTTTTCCATGCTTCATTCTTATAATTTAGTCAAAATAATCTGAGACCTTCCACTGCAACCTTTTTTTGACCGAGAAGTACATTTGCATGTTTATTAGCTCTATTTTTGATATTAGCAGACGGGTTTGAGCATGTTGTGCAGACGCAATCGTTTTCTCTAATTTGTTTATTTTTTTTTGTGTCCCCTGTTCTTTGCCTGGAGGATATAACTCCACAGAAGACTCTGAGCTGTCAGGGGCTGCCCTCTGTTAAGACACTTAATTGTTCACTATGTGCTATTGTTAGCTTTTTTTCTGACAGTTCTACTTATGGGAAAAATAAAAGGGGATTTTGCACAATTAACTGCTTTTCACACCCGACACCTCAGTTTTTTTCCTTTACACTTTTTAAAAAATGATTTACCAGAGTTTTATCTTAAGCTTTTTGAACTCTACAAACTATTTTTTTCTCTTTCTCGCAGTGTACGGTGATGTCCCACACACTTTGTCTCCAGATTCTCTTGCCCAGCAGACGCAGAGGATGATAGATATGAGAGTGAACCCAGTCCACGGATTCTCTAATAAGTGGGACTATGAAAAGAAACAGTGGAAATGAATGCATTCCGCCCTCATGACTAAAAATGTATCAGGATTGCATTAATGAGGCGTTCCAAACTCAGTAATGCTGTGCAGCCGACAGCCTTAAAATATATTCCAATGTGAATCTAAATAAATGCACTGAATTAAACTCTGAGCTGCTTCAATATTCTGGCTTGGTACTGTTTGTACTGAGAACAAAGCGTGTGTGTTGGTACATTTAACCTGATACCTGACTACCGTAGAAATGAGTATGTGTTCACGTGATTGGCTGGGGCACAGAGTGTGAGAGAGTGTGTTATTGGCTGAGGTGTGTGGGTTAATCCAATCACTTTCCAACTGCCTCAAATGACTTTTTATGAGCGTGGGTCTGTGTAAACGGGAAAGTGGGTATCTGCCAGAGTATGTGAGCGGAGCGGAGTGCGAGCGGAGCGCGGAGTGGAGCGGTGTGATTTTGAATGGAGGGAGGAGTGGATTTTTGAAAAGTCGGAGCGTTGTGGCTTTCACTCGCTCCAAGTGCGCTCCGCCACCGCTCCATCATAAGTACAATTCATGCCAACGGTCCGTAATATAACTGCATAATAAGCAGGAATTCACATGTTAAACATATTTAGCTTGATAGAGATGGATCACTCAAATCAGAAATAATGTGGATGGACATGAGCGGTAAATTATAGTTCACAAGGAATTAGATTGTTCCTTCTAGATACTAAATATATTCAGCTGAAAGCCTCATTTAAACATGTGCAGCACTTATTCACACGCAATCGCTGTGACAATGCATTACAACAAATGTAATGGTATCCGATTTCGAATGAGCAGAAATCTGTTAGAAATGCAGCGATCCATAGGTAAAATAACTGACGAAAATGTATTGTTACTTTCATTACAAACTTTGCACTGCATAAAGCAGTAGTTATACTCTTTTAATGCTGACAATGTTATATAGCTTGGTATGTGGTAGTAGGAACAAAGTTTGCACACTAGTGTTCCAAACTCTCCTGTTGTTTTATTGAAGTATTTTTTTTATTTTTAATATGTGTTATGAACAGGACCATTATATTTCAAACATTAGACTATTTCAGAATTTTTTGACGCGGAGCGAAGGCGGAGCGGTGTTTCTGATATCAGTGAGCGAGGAGTGGAGCGTGAGCGGGAAATTGTGAACCCGGAGCGGAGCTGGAGCGGAGCGATTATTAAATGCACTGAGCGCGGAGGGGAAATTGTTGCCGCTCCACTCCGCTCACATACTCTGGTATCTGCTCATTTACTCCACATTTTCATTGCTTTAAAAAGCTTTATTACAGGTCACATAAATAGCTTGGTAGACACACTGCTCAAGTTCAGTGGTTGGTCAAGTTTAATACATTATAATTAACTACTCAGAAATTATTTTTCCATAATTAGTATGTTTTTATTTATATTTTATACAAGTAAATTAATATAATACATTTCTAAATTAATATTATAATATGGTATATATAATATGTATACAGTATATCACAAAAGTGAGTACACCCCTCACATTTCAGCAAGGGACAATACTATAAAAATGAAACTTGGATATATTTTAGAGTAGTCAATGTGCAGCTTGTATAGCAGTATAGATTTACTGTCCTCTGAAAATAACTCAACATACAGCCATTATTGTCAAAATAGCTGACAACAAAAGTGAGTACACCCTAAGTGAACTTGTCCAAAGTGTTAATATATTGTGTTAGCACCATTGTTATCTGGCACTGCCTTAATCATACTGGGCACTGAATTGACCAGGGCTGCGTTTCCCAAAAGCATCGTAAGCTTAAGTACATCGTAGACCCATTGAAACCAATGGAGCTACGATCAACTTAAGCTTACGATGCTTTTGGGAAACGCAGCCCAGAGCTGCACAGTTGTTGCTGGGGTCCTCTTCCACTCCTCACAGAGCTGCTGGACGTTAGACATAATAGTGATTCTCACATAGGTGCGGATTCAGGTCTGGTCTGGAGACATACTTGGCCACCCCATCACTCATCATTTTTTTTTACAGTATACTACTTTAATTTGTGTATTCTGTATTTGCAGTATTTATTTTCCAGATTGCTGAATATAAATGACTAGCAATTTAAACAATTTATTAACTGCATAAGCTTTAAACAATATTTAACTGCATATAGTGTTGTATAGTATGTAAACTCAGTGCACCTATTAGTTAATAAAAACAAATATAATAATAATTTGACACATCTTAATCTTGAAAAACAGGTCCAATTTTATTTAACATACAACTCTCAAATTCGCATGAAAGAAATGTCATAGAGCAGTGTATTTAGTATTATTCTGAATTCCAAAATAAATTAGGCATGAAAATATTTACTTGAAACATATATTACCCTGCGAAACTTTAAGTTTAACCAATATTTAGCCAAAGTTTAACCAACATCAAGTTAACCAACATGGTCATAATTAAATGGTTCTAAATACCACAAAGACAGTGATGAATTTTCACAACTTCATGAACAGTCCAACACGGCCAGACAACAAGGCCTCAAGTGAGTCCAACAAAACTTCTGATCAAAAAAGGAGAACAGTTCAGCTCCAGATGCTTCCCCATCCCAGGATGCAAAGAGTGGCTAAAAATATAGAAAAGAACAAAAAGGACAATACATTAGATATTTTACAAAACAATGACACAGTCAGTTACAGACAGAGGGATGACAGATACAGATGACAGATTTTTACAGCAATTCGTTACAGTGCAGTACCAGCAGCATGATGCTACCACCACCATGCTTGACTGTAGGCAAGACACAATTTTCTTGGTACTCCTCACACATGCTGGACACCATCTGAGCCAAACAAGTTTTTCTTATAGCCTCATTAGACTATATGACATGGTTCCAGTAATTCATGCTCTTGGACAGGTTGTCTTCAGCAAACTGTTTGCGGGCTTTCTTGTGAGCCAGCTTCAGATAAGGCTTCCTTCTGGTACGACGCCTATGCAAACCGACTTGTTGCAGTGTGCAGCGTATAGTCTAAGCACTGACAAGCTGACTTTATACTTCTGCAACATTTAAAGCAATGCTGGCAGCACTCATGCATTTGTTTTTCGAAGCCAGTTTCTGCACCTGACGCAGAGAACAGATCGACCCTTGCAAGGCCTGTTCCGAATGGAACCAATCTTGGAAAACCTCTGTATGACCCTGACCACTGTAGTTTAACTCGGTTTCAGGGTGTTACTAGACCTCTAATAGCCTTGGCCATCTTTGTGGAGAGCAACAATTCTAATTTTCAAATCCTCAGAGAGTTCTTTGCCATGAGATGCCATGTTGAACATCCAGTGGTCAGTATGAGAGACTGTACTTAAAGCACCTAATTTCAACTGCTCTAATACACAGCTTTGTATGGTCCTGTCAAGCAGTCAAAAACATAAACATGATGAATAGGACATTTGGCTTTGCACGGTTAAACAACATACTGCTGTTATCACTTAGGGTGTGCTCACTTTTGTTGCCAGCTATTTTAAAAAAATGTCTGTATGTTAAGTTATTTTCAGAAGACAGTAAATCTATACTGCTATAAAAGCTGCACACTCTAAAATATATCCAAGCTTCATTTCTATAGTATTGCCCCTTGAGAAGATATACTAAAATGGCTGCTGAAATATCTATCTATCTATCTATCTATCTATCTATCTATCTATCTATCTATCTATCTATCTATCTATCTATCTATCTATCTATCTATCTATCTATCTATCTATCTATCTATGACTATATATATGAAGTCTGACGAAATCTGTCCATCTATCTATCTATCTAAAGCCACTATGTATAGTATCTGAAGACTACAGTCGAAAGAAATATTATATCTATTTATATAAAAAAAACACGGAGGTCCACAAGTTTGAACAAAATGTGTTGCGACACTCCCTGCTTCCCCTAATGCAAATGTATTTGTCAAAATGCGACAACCCTACTTAAAAACGCGCCTGAAGTATGGACCCCTAAGGGAATAATGAAAAGAAGCTTTGACGAAGCTAAAAGGAATGAAAAGAAGTGCACTTCAAACACAAACTCCGCCACCATAAATACTCTTCATCTGGAGAGTCCTACTACGCCAAAAGCAATGAATGGTGTGACGTAGAGGAAATACCGCCCCCATAGAGCATAGAGTATCTTCAGTGTTCAGTTTCAAAAGCGTTCTAGCGTTGTTTCAATGAACGCGCCAGCCTCGATGTCACTCGTCGGCGGTGACGGAGCACGCTTCATTTCTGCACGGTCTGTGCCGCGCGTTGGAAAAACCGCATCTCGCCAAAGAGCGTGGAAATCTACTTGTACATTCTACACACGGCAAAAGTGCTTCTTCGTGCGCTGACTTGGTTGCTGTTTTCTCTTCCGTCTTTCTGGGACCTCGAATGTCAGTGGAATATTTAGAAATACAGCGTTTGCTTTAACTCTCTCCTTCGGTCTCGTAACGTCAACGACGTCTCCTCTTTTTTGGGCTCTTGGTTCATATAAGCGCAGTGAGTTTGAGCAGTGAACGAGCATTCCTGGCGCCGCGCTTTCGGATCCTGACCGCGCACTGCAGCAACGGCCAATCCGTCTAATATATCCACACATCAGCGCGCTGGACGTGCAGGTTTGCTGACAGTTCTGGGTATAAAGTTAAAAATTAACGCTTTTATGAGTCATAACCAATGAATGTGATGCTAAACAATAGCTTTTTTCTCAAAAATCCCATTTTAGTGAGAGAACTCACATCAACGTGATGTGAATGTGACATTTTTCGGAGCTTTTCTCTGTGAGAGAACGTTTTTCCGTTACGATGCACTTCGAATAACCGACTCTTTCCTGCTCACGCTCGTTTTTATCGTGGTTAATAACGATGGCCAACGAAATGCGCTATGACAATCGGAATATTGTGGAGAAATACATCAATCATAAACTTTCAAAGAGGGGATATGTTTGGAAATCTTCTGGGGAGGACGATGACACCGTCAGTAAAGGAGTAGAGGACTCTCTAAACTCTGACAGGAGGCTTCAGGCTCCCTCAGCCGGAGGGGGGAACAACTCTGAATGCCTGCTAGCGCACCGGGTCACTCGTTCAGACACTCATTCGAGGATTTACCGGGCGTTACGCGAAGCTGGAGACGAGATAGAAAGGATATACCAGCGTGAATTTGAGGAGATGTCCCACCACATAGTATTAAGCCCCAATGCAGCCCAACGCAGCTTCATAGCTGTGGCTGAAGAGCTCTTTAAAGACGGAGTGAACTGGGGGCGGATCATCGCGTTCTTCGAGTTTGGTGGGACCATGTGTGTGGAGAGCGTCAACCGGGAGATGGCGTCCCAGGTAGATAATATTGCACACTGGATGACAGAGTACCTGAATGGGCCGCTGGAAAACTGGATCGAGGAAAATGGAGGCTGGGTAAGTTTATGGTCAAATGGTCGTGACCTTTGCCCGGTCGTTTATTACCTCATCTCTGCAGCTGAGGCTTGAAATCATAACACAATCTTATTAAACACCGAAGACTCATACAGTGTTGTTTACTATCACCTGTTACTATGTAAACAAATTGCTATTGCTTTCTTAGTAGAATTTGATTCTGATTAGGTCAGTGTGTATTGTTAAAGACTGCATTACATCAAAATTAAAAGACATTTTTGCTGAGGCCTTGTAAATGTGACCCTGGACCAATAGATTGATCTGAAAGCTGAATAAATAAGCTTTACATTTATGTAGGTTTATTGGCTGAAATACAACTAGTTGAAAATGTTCAATCTGAGGGGGCAAAAAATCTAAATATTGAGAAAATCGCCTTTTAAGTTGTCCAAATGTCCCTAGCAATGGATATTACTAATCAAAAATTAAGTATTGGTATATGGTAGAACATTTACAAAATTATATTCATTGAACAGGATCTTTACTCATTATCCTAATGATATTTGGCAAGAAAAATCGATTATTTTGACCCATACAATGTATTGTTTTCCACTGCTTGTGACTCAGGTTTTGTGGTCCAGGGTCACAAATGCTGACAAAATTGGAAAATATAAAGATAAAATTGAGCTTCCCTCCATTATATCCTGCAGCTGACTAGCAGGTAGTAATTCACATTTACGGCTGTGACATAGCCGATCAGATATTTAAAATATATACCTTCTAAACTTCCTGTTTCAGTAGGAAGTGTCATCACAAGCCAAACAAGCCAAAAAAAAAAAAAAAAAAAGGACACTTGTAAAGCCATTCATGGGGGCTTTATGGTGTGCAAGTTGAGTAGTAAGACTTTAACAGTGTAAGGCAATGGAATTAGTTCATCTTATTGTGTCTAGTGCTATTTAGTAGAACTGGTTAGTTATTTGAGTTGGAGTGGTTTGAGTTTAGTCAGCTTGGGTTTTGACAGCTCAATCAAGGTGAAAGTGATAGTTCAATCAATGTAAGCCACGCCCCTCT